>NW_014577123.1:690963-694331 GCF_000485595.1 Priapulus caudatus | reverse complement strand
ATCTCAATCTACTGTCACATACGTAGCCTCGTAGGCGCCTACATCTACATACAGTTAACACGTGCAACGGTACATGCATACACGTCACATGATTATGATAGGGCGTACAAACCCATTCTCACGCACTTGAACATGAAAACCCGTATCTACTCACTCCACGCAATGGAAAGCTCACATGATCACATATTGAATGGCACAATTAATTACACTAATAACGATATTATGAGTAGTTATTTAAGATTTATCTTGCCTGTGTGTCGATTCGCCTGTGTTGTCTGCTTAGATTTGCACAAAAATGGCGCCACACATAATCGTAGAGATGGCAGCACTTACCGGTCGCAATGGCGACCTGCTGAAGGGAAACCTGCTGAAGTGTTGTTGTCGACCGTTGTGTGAAATGTTGCTTTAGTAACGTTGTTATGCAAAATAAAGCTTAGTGACATAGCTTATCGTCTTCGCCACGTTGGAAACCCCCCGGTAAGAGGTAAATGGGCACATTCCTTACGGCGGTTTCGGAGGAGATACGTGAAATTACACGCGGCCGTTACAGTATTACTATATAGATTACTAAAGCTAGTCTGTAGTCAGTCAGTACTCGAGTCATTGTGTCATTGTCGAAAAACGTTTACATTATTACTCTGAAATTTCATCAGTTACGTGATGACGTGAAGTCAATGCAGTCATGCCCTTGATGCACGTCTTGGTTCAAGGATAGAGATGATGTCCAGTACGGTGATTGGATAGGATGATGTTAGTTGATAAGATAGGCTTGGGCCAACTTGGCTAAGAACCTGTAAACTTGAGCAGCATGTCTATACTGCCTGCCAGAACACCCCAGCTTGAAAATTTCCTTTCATTGCAGTTTCAATTGATATATTATCTTTTAGTGGTAAATTGTAAGCGTTTGTGATAGAGTTCACAGTAAAGACATCTGTGACATCTTTTTAGCAAAATTGATGATATGAGTATGAAAAAAGCAGAGTGGGAACGGTTACCTTTATCGCAATAAACTGGGTTTACACTATCGACTTTATGCGGGCAACTTGGCGTTTTTCTTCTTTCTACCAACCTCTATATATATGTTCAAAGCTCTTACGTTATCGACCGTGAGGCGTCAAATGTTTCAACATTTGACCCGTAGTGAGTGTGCGGTGCAGCAAGGATACGTATTTTTCATCTATTCCATGCCCCCAGCATGGCGCCGATAGCAAAAACCTGCTCTCCCCCTAGACTAGGGCCTAGATGGAGGGACACACCTCCTGATTGCTGTTGCTATGAGTGGTCCGCATGGCAAAAACTTATAAAATTCAGCAATACCGAGTTGGGGAAATAGAACATGTCCTAACCTACCAACCCCCACCTCCCAGCCAGTTGATCGCGCCACTTTTACATTTACACTGCCAATTGTTGTTTGTACAACAGCAAAACTGGCCAAATTCGCCAGTTTGACTGCATGAAGTCGGTAGTGTAAACGCAGCTATAGCCACACTTTTTTGCCTGAAATAAACATACTCAATCGTGTGTGAGTACTGTAGGAACCATACATGTTAATGTGCAAGTTTAATCTCAAAAACAAAAAATATAAACTTGTTAGGTTTATGCCTGATGGCTTGGTTTAAGCAGGATGGCATCTTTATTTGCAAATTCTTCCTTTCATGCATATGTTGCTGGATCACATGGGAAATCCATCAACGATGCGTAATGATCAACGCACGTGTATCAAAGCCGTCAGATTTATTGGTTGCTCTTACGTGTGTTCTCGCTTAGTGCTGGTATCTTACAGAGAGACAGAGAGGGGGAAGAGAGGGGAAGAATGGCATGCCATAGGGAGATAGGGGAGGGGGGAGAGGAGGAGAACGAGGTAGTGATATATAGGGGAATAAAAATATGGGGAGAGGGAGAACAGGAGCAGCATAAGAGAAGGAGAAAGAATTACTGAGAGAGATGGGGGAGAGTTAGATCTGGGAGGGTGAAAGATATGTTGGAAAGAAGGGACGAGAGAGAAAAAGTGTGTGTGTATGCGTGCGTGCGTGTGGATCCGTATGCTGCGTGAGTAAGAGAGCATCTAGAGATGAGGAGGAGAGGATGGAGTGAGGAGAGAGAGAAGGCAGTAGAGGAGAGAGAGAGGGGCGTGCCGGAGAGAAGAGAGAGAGAGAGAGAGAAGAGTGGAGGAGGGGAGAGAGAGAGACAGACAAACAGACAGAAATACAGACGACAGACATATAGACAAGTAAATACAGAAAAGAGAGCAAGCGACTGAGGAGGGGAATGGGAGTGAACCTTCGGGAGATTGTCAGTATATATACGTCGTAGTGCCTGGCATGTGCGTCACAGCGCATCATAGTTTGCTATGGGATTTCATATATTGTTCGCCGTTTAAGGTTTCCTACGTGATGGATTTCAGAATCTTCTGGGTTTACTCAGCTGTATCTCAGAAATACGTGTCACAAGTTGACTATATTAAAAGTAATCTATTGCGGTCACCTTTCATAAGGTCAGCCACAGGTGTACCGAATGGAAGTACATGCATCTGCTCATGAGTGCTACTCGTACTTCTGCTGGCAGTAGATTGGCCTGTGTTTACAAAGCAGCAGATTCTTGCACGTGATGCACGTGGAGGATAACTGTTGGTGAGATTGCAGGTCTTCCCGGCGGACGTAGAAGTAATTAACACTCCACCGGTCCCGAGTTTTTGAGATCATGGTAATTAGAAACTGTACTTCTTGAACACCATGTAGTGTGCAGCCTGCAATTATAGTATTATGTCAGTTTACAGTGAAGTTCATTAAATAGTCTAGGCGAAGTGTAATTGGTGCAAGGCGCTTAAGAATGATAGGCTTTAACTGTAAGGGGACTTGAACAGGAAGCTGAATGCTGCTCTTACAACCTTTCTTGTCAGTCGTCTACGTATCTGTTAAGTATACCTGTACTGTGATTCGCCCATAATCTCTTCAACACGTCCTTATCTCATTCTCTTTCTCACTGTATCATTTATAAGTAGTTTAATTCCGCTATTTACCTGGCAGTCAGATGAGCACTGTCGCACTACGGCACTGGCGTTTTGTTCAGAATCTGTCTGACACAGATGATAGCTCATCAGACGTAGTCAGATGCAGCTTGTAGAATCGCATGATCGTCCGTCCGTCCGTCACACAGTTGGGCACAAATCTTAACCGCTCGACGTACGTCACGATATTCGGACGTGGTGGTGGTGGTGGTGGGAGGGGGGGGGGGTAATGCCGAAAACGAGTTGGTATGATCGAAGCTGGGGTCAAAGGTCAAAGGTCAAGAGGTGTAAAAGAAGGGGGAACATTCCCGCCTTAACTTAAGGTATAGGGAGAAATGCCAGAATTAATTGCCGCACAATC
>NW_014577123.1:690450-690953 GCF_000485595.1 Priapulus caudatus | reverse complement strand
TAGGAGTAGGGGGAGCCATCCCAGGAGTAGGAGTAGGGGGAGCCATCCCGGGAGTAGGAGTAGGGGGAGCCATCTCAGGAGTAGGAGTAGGGGGAGCCATCCCAGGAGTAGGAGTAGGGGGAGCTATCCCAGGAGTAGGAGTAGGGGGAGCCATCCCAAGAGTAGGAATAGGGGGAGCCATCCCGGGAGTAGGAATAGGGGGAGCCATCCCGGAGTAGGAGTAGGGGGAGCCATCCCAGGAGTAGGAATAGGGGGAGCCATCCCGGAGTAGGAGTAGGGGGAGCCATCCCCGGAGTGGGAGTAGGGGGAGCCATCCCAGAGTAGGAATAGGAGTAGGGGGAGCTATCTTGGGAGTAGGAGTAGGGGAAGCCATCCCAGGAGTAGGAGTAGAGGGAGCCATCCCGGAGTAGGAATAGGAGTAGGGGGAGCCATCCCGGGAGCAGTAGGAGTAGGAGTAGGGGGAGCCATCCCGGAGTAGGAATAGGAGTAGGGGGAGCCATCCC
>NW_014577123.1:650587-688416 GCF_000485595.1 Priapulus caudatus | reverse complement strand
ACTCCACCACAGAGTCACCGCAGTAGACGTGAGATGAGCGCTGTCGCTCCGCGGCACTTGTTTTATGTAGAGCTTCGATTGCTACTTCGGCAAGTCACTCCACTGGCAGTTTCAATCACTGGTGGGTCAGTAATCGTAGCTACTGTCATGCTATTACATAGCACCCCAACCTCCACCCACCATCACCACCACCACCGCTCAAAAGGAAATCGTCAGTTCAGGTAAACGTTTTCACGAAGAGTAGCAGAAGGACAGCAGGCATCGTAGAATGTTACCTGTAGCATACCGATATGCACGCGTGTGCATGCATGGTATAGCAAAATTCAATGCTGGTTGGCGAAAGAGTATTCAGGCTTTTGCATGTAATCATCAATTACATGTGTCTGGAAGACACAATTATGAGAGGGGAGTAATAATGGCTACGCTCACGCGCTCTTTGAATCTGGTGTGCGTGCACGATCATCGTGTGCCACTCGTCGTCACGGCGACAGGTGTTGTCGGCCCGTCGAGCTTAAAGCGCAAGTCGCCTGAGCTCAGGTGCGAGAGAGCTGATTACGTGGGTCGCTTCGTCCCCTCTCCGGGGGATGGGCAACTTCCGCAGCATCTCTCGTTGCCGCGACAACAACCACGCGTGGAGCGACGAGAGCTGCGTAGGATAGCAACCCGGATTCTGCGTCTGTGCCGGGATGGGGCTGTAGGAGTAGGGGGAGCTGTCCCGGGAGTCGGAGTAGGGGGAGCCATCCCGGGAGTATGAGTAGGGGGAGCCATCCCGGGAGTAGGAATAGGGGGAGCCATCTTGGAGTAGGAGTAGGGGGAGCCATCCCGGGAGTAGGAGTAGGAGGAGCCATCCCAGGAGTAGGAGTAGGGGGAGCCATCTCAGGAGTAGGAGTAGGGGAGCCATCCCAGGAGTAGGAGTAGGGGGGAGCTATCCCAGGAGCAGGAGTAGGGGGAGCCATCCCGGAGTAGGAATAGGAGTAAGGGGAGCCATCCTGGGAGTAGGAGTAGTGGGAGCCATCCCAGGAGTAGGAGTAGGAGTAGGGGGAGCCATCCCAGAGTAGGAATAGGAGTAAGGGGAGCCATCCCGGGAGTAGGATTAGGGGGAGCCATCCCGGGAGTAGGAGTAGGGGGAGCCATCCCGGGAGTAGGAGTAGGGGGAGCCATCCTGGAGTAGGAATAGGAGTAGGGAGAGCCATCCTGGGAGTAGGAGTAGGGGGAGCCATCCTGGGAGCAGGAGTAGGGGGAGCCATCCCAGGAGTAGGAGTAGGAATAGGCAGGGTTCTTCAAGCTTTTTCATTATAGCATGGCGGGTGCTGCTTTTACGGACCTAATTGCAAATCGCCAACGGCAGTTTGCATGCTAGGGGGGTCCGGGAGCTATGATAGTTAGCATGGTGGCTGTGATATTTAGAGTGGCGGGTGCATTTTAGGATGGCGGGGCTCGACGATAGCCTGGCGAGCCGCCAGGCTATAAGTGCTCTTGGAGAACCCTGATAGGGGGAGCCATCCCAGGAGTAGGAGTAGGGGGAGCCATCCCTGGAGTAGGAGTAGGAGGAGCCATCCCAGGAATGGGAGTAGGGGAAGCCATCTCGGGCGTAGGTATAGGGGAAGCCATCCCGGAGTAGGAATAGGAGTACAGGGAGCCATCCCGGGAGTAGGAGTAGGGGGAGCCATCCCGGAGTAGGACAGAATCAACGTGACATAACGACTAAGGCTTCACGGTTCTTTGTTCATTTTTTTCAGTTGTGTTTGTTGTTCGTTTGTTTTGTCGTTTTTTTTTTGCTGTTTGTTGATTTGGTCTCAAATTCTATTGTTGATACAGTGAGGCCTATGGTGTCTCATCATGGACAAATATCTGTCTACTTACGCATGCTGCGTTGCAGCCTGTATCCAGGGTGGTCCACAACCTAAAATTCAAACATGTAAAACTGGGAACTTGCGGCCGGGGTCCAGGGGTTTTAGATGCTCTCTGGTGCAATCTGAGCCTTATTTTGGAGCATTTTTAACACAAAAATTATTATCTATAATTATGTCAAAATAATTTGGGTTGAGTCAAGAGTCATGAGTGAGGAGTCATTTTTCATTGTTAAATTTGTATACTAGTGTGAATGTAACCAGTAAAATGTTATAAAGCAATGTGCGAAATATACAAATAAATATACTATGTAGGGTGAAACTATATTTCGCTATATTTTGTTCGGATTGAGGGCCGTTACTGAGTAGTAATATCGTAATAAAAGCTCTAAATTTCTAGTTTCTTTTTCCTTATTGCTACCCAGGCATCTTCTGCTGCCTCATGGAAGGGGATGTCCTGAGCTGATGGGCCTTCCACAGACACGATCAGAAATAGGCTGGTTATTGTGAGCTGTTTTTTATTCATGGCAGATTGCGAAGCGCTATGATATGTGGCTCAGTACAAGTGAAAGTATGTCGGACAAGTTATTCTTTTGGCTAGTTGCCCGATTGGACAACTAACAAATTACTAGTTGTGTAATATTCCTAACATCCTTTGAGCCAGGGCACTATCGCACGACATTCTCACGTTATATTTTCAAAGGTCGCCGAAAAAAGCAGCGTGCGAGGCACGCATCTCTGACTGTATGTGCACATCGACGCTCTCTGTACGTGCCTGTTGGCTGGGGCGGCATTGATTGAAGTACGGGGGGGGGCACGATTGTTTCAGTCGCGTGGTGCTAATCATTACTAAAATGTAGGGGGTGGGCAGTGCTGGACTATATGAAAGAGTGACAGGTAAACTCTTTCCTGGAATTGAGGAAAAAGCTACAATCGGGAATGATACACGAGTGTGCCGGCACGAAAAAATAAACGTGTGGATTTCATTACGATTTTCAATGGATTACCGTTCCATGATCCTATGGGTCGTTGGTCCTACGGGTCTACGTAGGCGCGCCCGCAGGCACACGCAGGCTTCCAGACTTCCGCAAAAATTGCGCAACAACGCCTCAAGGGCATAATGGAATGCCTCTCCGTGTATCCGTGCACACTGCACAGCTGTCTCTGCGTGGAGCCCATGCGCCTGATGCGGTGTGATATTATATTATGCGTGCGCGATACGTATATTAAATCTGATTAAATGTTTAGTGGCGAGTTACGCACACAGTAAACACGGGGGACTGGTGCATTGTGGCGTTCATCTCATTGCGTTCTGTTTGTTATGTGAACGTAAACATTGCTCTTACTGCGTAACCGCAAAAGCAAGTAGCTGCAAGGCATCTTGGTTATTGTAGGGGGGGGGGGATACTATGGTTTCATGTCTGTACAGCTGCCGCCGCCGCCGCCGCTCGGTTCGCGGCAGAGATTTCCCCTTCCGCTCTATAACTCGACCCCTAATTGACCTAGCGTGACCAAACTTGGTCTACTTACACATCTTGGGGAGAAGGTGGGCAGCGTACCAAAACCAGGTCACTGCGACCTTGATTTGACCTTTACCTTGACCTTGATCATATTTCTCTTCCGCTCTGTAACTCGGTCCCTAATTGACCTAGCGTGATCAAACTTGGTCTACTTACACATCTTGGGGAGAAGGTGGGCAGTGTACCAAAACCAGGTCACTGCGACCTTTATTTGACCTTTACCTTAATCTTGATCACATTTCCCTTCTGCTCTATAACTCGGCCCCTAATTGACCTAGCGTGACCAAAACCAGGTCACTACGATCTATATTTGACCTTGATCATATTTTCCTTCCGCTCTATAACTCGGCCCCTAATTGACCTAGCGCTACCAAAACCAGGTCACTACGACCTTTATTTGACCTTTACCTTGACCTTGATCATATTTTCCTTCCGCTCTATAACTCGGCCCCTAATTGACCTAGCGCTACCAAACTTGGTATACTTACACATTTTGGGGAGAATGTGTGTCGCGTACCAAAACCAGGTCACTGCGGCTTTTATTTGACCTTGACCTTGATCACATTTCTCTTTGGCTTTATAACTCGGCCCCTAATTGACCTAGCGCGACCAAACTTGGTATACTTACACATCATGGGGAGAAGGTGTGTCGCGTACCGAAACCAGGTCACTGCAACCTTTATTTGACATTGACCTTGACCTTGACCTTTATCATATTTTCCTTCCGCTCTATAACTCGGCCCCTAATTGACCTAGCGTGACCAAACTTCGTATACTTACACATCTTGGGGAGAACACGGGGATACAATCATGTAGTTGGCGACAACTGCCCTTTCTAGTTGTATTTTCTTTGCGTGCGCAATATGGAATCGGTCACGGACAACATGCATTTGTCACGGATAGGTCAAGGAAAGGGCATCAGAATGTCTTTAAGGGTGTGTATGGAAACCAACCTGGTAGTAATGTTGTGAAGCGGGTTGGTGTGCCTGGGTGCTCAGTGGTTCCTAGACATTTTTGGGTGATCGCCTTCATGGTTTAGTTAACTCAACGCCAATGCGCCCTAACCTACCCTGTATATATATAAACCTATCCCTTGCACTAGTACCCGCCAGGTAACTCTACAGCCCCAGGAGTGCGGTGCTGCTTGCATAAGAAACCACCCGTATTCGATCCTGTTATTTGTTTGTTGTGTGCATGCGTGCGTGCGTGTGTGCTTTTGGGCTTGTGTGTGTGCGCGTGCGTGTCTGTGTGTGTGCGTGCGTGCGTACCTGTGTGCATTATTCCATCACCAAGCAGAATCAAATTACCTTCGCCCACAGTGTTCATTATGAGAGACCTAAGGAGAGATTCCAGAAAGAGAGTCATCGGCTGTTCAGAACTGGACGTTACAAAGTGTCACAGAACAAATATCAGATATAATATAATATAATATAATATAATATAATATAATATAATATAATATAATATAATATAATGCAATACAATACAATACATTACAACACAATGCAATACAATATAATATAATATAAAATAATAAAGAAAATTTGCTATGTAGTGAATGTGCGTCAGTGTCACTGTGTGCATACCAAAACAGAGGGATATGTACCTAAGAGATTCGTATGATAAAGATAAGGGAGGTACATAAGGTAAATATTGGTAATTGATGTAATTGATTGAGCATATAGCTCCATTTTCCAAAGATGTGGATTATGGCCATGAGTTCTCATAGATAGGAGCTTTTTCAATAGACACTTTTTTGTGATTTCGAGCTCGTCTCTTCGTTTCCTTGTGATCATACGCTTACACATGATGATGTCAATGACAGTCATGGTATTGCCATTACTTATCAATGAAAAAAATCATTTTTTTCCAGGTTGCTATAAAGATAATCGACAAGACGCAGCTAGATGAGGACAACCTGAAGAAGATCTTTCGCGAGATACAGATAATGAAACTACTCGGTCATCCGCACATCGTCAGACTTTACCAGGTACGCGAGCGATCTCTCGCCAATTATAATTAACACTGCCCTCGGAGTGTTGGAAACATTTTGACATCGTGCCTTTGTTAGCTCATCTGACATAGTCAGATGCAGCTTGTAGAATCGCATGATCGTCCGTCCGTCCGTCAACAGTTGGGCACAAATCTTAACCGCTCGACGTACGGTCACGATATTCGGGACGTGGGGGGGTAATCCGAAAACGAGTTGGGATGTCGAAGCTGGGAGTCAAAGGTCAAAGCTTAAGAGGTGTAAAAGAAGGGGGAACGATTTACTCCAAAACTTAAGGTATAGGGAGGAAATGCAGAATTGCGGCACAAATCTAAACGGCCTCGACCTAGGCTCGTGATAGTCGGTGTATAGCATCATGGTAGGAAAAGGCCATCCACTGTGCCGAAATTGGAGGTCACAGGTCAAAGCTCAATGGGCACAGGGCAGAGATTTAGACATTTCTGAGGACATGGTCTGATGAGCGATTGGAAAACTTTTTGTTTCAGCGGTGACCCTAGCATTTTTGGCTTTATTGAAAGGACCATGAAATATGCTTTCCACTGACATGCGAAGAGTAAGTGTCGGATTAACCTTTTGACCTCAGAGGAGGGTTAAACATCGATTGTGACTGTTAACAAAGGACTGAACTGCTTTTGCCATTATTTAGAGCCCATACCTGTGTCAATGTGAGGCTACAGTTGCACAGTTTAATTGCAAAGGCAAATGTTTGTTAACAAGGTTTACGCTCGCTTAAATCATATGATGTTTCTAAAGCAGTCTGTCTATAGCATCCCTATCACCCTGGGCCTGAGGCTGAATGATGAACAGTGAATGCTCGCATAGGCAAAAACACAGGCAGCCCATGCTGGCCACGCCTTCTAATCATAATGTTGCTGCCAACCTGCAATGCACCTGTTAATCAAAGCTGAGCAAAATTATCGCTTGCCTGAATATACTTACTTGGATTTGTGGCCTGTACCTACTGTAGGATTTCAGGAACGATAGCCATCTTTGATTTATTGATTACACTTGCAACGCGCGCCATCTCGCGCAACTATAGCGCTAGTTAAATTAGATTTTTTCTCATGTAACTTTGTTAAACAATAAATAATAACTAGTACCTATAATATATAATATTACTTTTTCATCGTTGTAATCTTAACATATATCATGTAGCTATGGCCGTGCGTATCCATTTACCACAGTGTGTGCGAACATAAGCTGTTATCATAGCAAATATTAGAGACACTATATAATTATGATTTCTATGATGGTTACACTCAGGGGCCATAGGAAGAAAGCAATTATGAGGGGCATAAAAGGCCTAATCATGCGGCGTTTTATTTTTTTTATATAATTAGATGAGAGAGGAGAGAAAGCTAAGATAAAGAGAGAAGAGAGTGAGTATGTAAAATCTGAGACGGGGACGAGGAAAAACGGGTGATTTGGTGTGTATCGCGAGCGGGAAACGGGGTACAATAGGTCGTGCGAATGTGGTGCAAGGATGGAGTGGGAGGCAGGGAGGAGCGCAAGCAGAGGAGGGAGATGGGAGGTAAGGAGGGGAAAGTGAGAGCAAGAGGAGTGACGATGGGAGCAGGGAGGGAGTGGAGCAGTGGGGAGGGAGGTGGGAGAGAAGACTGCCCGCCCCCTCTAATTAAACTTGGAGAATCCAATGCTCATATTTGAAATCTTTTATAGATAGATACCATAGATAGGCTGTGAATCTAGACAACCAAATTCGAAGTGAAAGCAAAGTATCATTTAATAAAATCAAACCAAAATCGCATGGGGGGGAGATAGTGAGCCGTGTCCTACACAATGATGTGTTACGCAACTGCGTATCTGCATATCTGCGCCTAACAACATGTTCACTACGCACGACTGAAATTGTACGTTCATAACCGTAGCAACAAGACGCCCAGATGAGGGCCAACGCTCTGCGCTCTTGTTTAAGTGATATAAGAGTGAGTACAGATGTAGTGATGACAATTCGGTTACTTCAAACAGGTGTTCGAAGATCTAGCCGATGCAGATGTATTGAGAGTGATAGAATCGCATTTTGTTTCTATTTGCTGCCAGTCGCATACAGGTGAAATCGTATATCAATGTAATTCAGGTTGCACGGGTTTCCCTCGCTGCAATGACACACGCGACGAAATATAATCCCCACATCGCAGCCAAGAGAAAAAAGAAATTATGTCGAGTTCGTCCGAATAAGAAACGCGGTGAGGGTGGGGGTCCGGCGAGGCGCAGAGGTCTGGCTCGTGGGGCATTCTCTGTTCGCAGCGGCAGAGAATACATTACATTGTGCAGACTGTAGGAAGCCATTGCAATGTGTAATTATCAAGCGTGTGCGATTCAGGACGTGTGCCGTTACTGCATGCACGTGGTGCCATCCACACGCACCCTGCAATAACGTAAAGATTTAGTGATGAAAGCACATGCTGCATTCATCTTAAGATTCATCCGCGGAACGCTTGTGGCAGTGGACAGAATTCGCATATAATATACTATTATGGCACACAAATCTATCTGTGCATATTGTGGAATAAAATGATGATTAGCAAGTAAAATCAATGGTCTCACTCAATGGACTCAATGGTTTCACCGTAATCCCGGAGTATGTGGCAAGAAAAACTGCCATCTTGCAATAATCCGGCACTTGTCAATTGATGAGTGTGTCAATGTCTTTGTGATATTTTATAGTACACATTAATGCTATGTGGTGTATGCTGACACGTAGCAGGTAGGAGCTTCTGCCTACCTACCCTCCCTCACCCCGCATCGTTCGCACCTGGCTGCAGAATATGAGCATTACGCGATTACACGGGCTTCACAAACTCCTTACAACTCCGTGGCATTCTGCAGCACGCACTATGCTAACCGTTTACACTGACGTTCGCCAAAAAAACATCGACGGGCGGGGCGATGATGGCAGGGTAACGGAAAGACATCTCGAGTACATGTATTGATACAGCGATTGTGAGGCGAGTAGAGACTAGTGTCTCGAGTACATGTATCAGTACAGGATTGTGAGGCGATAAGAGACTAGCGTCTCGGAGTACATGTATGCAGTAGCAGCGATTGTGAGGCGAGTAGAGACTAGCGTCTCGGAGTACATGTATCAGTACAGCGATGTGAAGGCGAGTAGAGACAGCGTCTCGAGTACATGTATGATACAGCGATTGTGAGGCGGAGTAGAGACTAAGTGCTCGAGTACATGTATCAATACAGCGATTGTGAGACAGTAGAGACTAGCGTCTCGGAGTACATGTATAGACAGCGATTGGAGCGAGTAGAGACTATGCGTCTCAGAGTACATGTATGGATACAGCGAGTGAGCGAGTAGAGACTAGCGCTCAAGTACATGTACAGTACAGCGATTGTGAGGCGCAGTAGAGACAGCGTCTCGAGTAATGTATCAGTACATACGATTGTGAGGCGAGTAGAGACCTAGCGTGCCTCGGAGTACCATTATCAGTACAGCGATTGGAGGGCGAGATAGAGACTAGGCGTCTCGGAGTACATGTATCAAGACAGCGATTGTGAGGCGAGTAAGAGACTAGCGTCTCAGAAGTACCATGTATCATACAGCAATGGTGGGCGATGAACTAGCGTCTCGGAGTACATTACAGTACACGCGATTTGAGGCGAGTAAGACTAGCGTCCGAGTACATGTATAGTACATGCGATGTGAGGCGAGTATAGACCTAGCGTCCGGAGTACATGTATGATACAGCGATTGTGGAGGCGATACAGACTAGCGTCTCGGAGAACATGTATCAGTATAGCGATCTGTGAGGCGATAAGACAGCGTCTCGAGACATGTATCAGTAACAACGATTGTGAGCGACTAAGACACTCACCCGTCTCGAAGTACACTTATTGAATACAGCGATTGTGAGGCGGTAAGGAGACTAGCTCCCGGAGTCATGTATTAGTACAGCGATTGTGAGGCGAGTAGAGACTATGTCTCGGAGTGTACATGTATCAGTACAGCATTCGTGAGGCGAGTAGAAGAACTAGGTCTCGGAGTACATGCGTATCATGTACAGCGATTGTGAGGCAGTAGAACTGAGCGTCTCGAGTACATGTATAGTACAGCCATTGTGGCGAGATTAGAGACTAAGCTCTCCGGAGTACATTATCAGTACACGATTGTGAGGCGAAAGTAAGAACTGGTCAAGGTCGTATCTACGCGAGTGGAGATGTAGAGACTAGTCTCAAAGTACAATCGACGCATTGTGAGGCGAGTAGAAGACTAACTCGTCTCAAGGTGTGTTTGTGGCAACGACAACGAAACACTTTGAATACATCACCAAGGATCCAGTATCGAAGAGCCTTTCTAGAGATTCATTTTCCGAAGTACTTGTTTACAAACACTCGCATTTAGGAATGATACATAAAAAAGGCAAACACCTAGCATGCCACAGTAGGTGAATGCCTTCCCTGGAGATTTGTTTTGGCTTAATAACAGGATCTGACACCACTAGTCCGACGGGATGCTGGCGAGTGCAACACTCTCCAGATACGTCAGCTAAACGCCTTCCCTGGGCAGTCATATCTCGAGAAGAGAATTTGCATTGAACTTGCAATTCACTCATCGTCTCATGTGCGAAGCTGAATCGCTGTCGTCATAGGCGTAAATTACGGATGCAGTTTACCACGCAACCGTATGCGCCGGCGGCGGCGGCGCAACAAGCAGCATACCAGCGGAAAGCCGATTGTTGCACTTGTGTCTGCCAGCAGGCAGCGGCTTATTGAACTGTTACTCTGCGGCTGCCAGTCGTTAGTGGATTCAATCACCGCTCAGTGAACTCAGCGCCGTGGCAGTGGTCCGTGTCATTGCTAAAAATGAGGAAGACCGCCCTATTACCTTTACCTATTGGCCTGCCCGCGCATGAACGCATGCACCCACAGTTATCGCCCGCGCACCACCATCGCTGTTGATGACTGTCCGTGTTGCCAGTAAATACACTAAACATTAAACAAGGAAGCTACATTACACCTAAAGAACGGGCAGTACATTAACATTAACAAGAATACATTAACACTGAAAGGGAGTACATCAACACTAAACAAGGAAAGTACATTAAAACTAAAGAAGGGCCGTAGCAATTAACAATTTAAACAAGGAAGTACATTAAAAACTAAGAAGGGAGTAACATTAACATTAAACAAGGAAGTACATTAACCACAAAAAAGGAGTACATCAACACTAAACAAGAAGACATTAAACAAAGAAGGGAGTACATTAACCACTTATCAAGGGAAGGACATTAACATAAACAAGGAAACGTACATTAAACTAAAGAAGATACATTAACACTAAGAAACAAGGCGTACATTAAACACTAAAGCAAGAAGTACATTAACACTAGAAGGATTCGCTAACACGAACTACTTAAGGGAGTAAAGCTAACACTAACTAAAGGGGTACATTAACACTGAAACAAGGGAGTACACTACACTAACTAAAAGGGCAGGTAGCCTATACACTAAACTGAAGGGAGTACATTAACACTAAACAAGGGAGTACACTAACCACAAACTAAGGAGATACACTAACACTAACTAAAGCGAGTACACTAACACACGTAAGGGAGTACACTAAGTCACAACACTAACAACTAAAGGAAGTACACCAACACTAACCAAGGTATACATTAACACTAAACAAGGGAGTACACTAAACAACAAGGATACGCTCCACCACACCAAACTAAGGGAGTACACTAACACTAACGTAAGGGAGTACGCTAACACTAAACTAAGGGAGTAATAACACTACTAAGGAGTACATAACACCACTAAGGGATACCAACACCTAACTAGGAGTAACCTAACACAAACTAAGGAGTACACTAACAACTAACCTAAGGGAATACATAACACTAAACAAGGAAGACACTAACACTAACTAAGGGAGTAGCACTAACACTAACTAAAGGGACTACACTAACACCTAACTAAGGAGTACAACTAACACTAACTAAGGAGTAACATTAACCACTAAACAAGGGAGTACACTAACACTAACTAAGGGAGTACACTAACACTATACTAGGAGATACATTAACACTAACTAAGGATACGTTTATTTAAAAGATTCGTAAGTTAAAGTTAACCATTGCACTTGATGACTGTCGTGTTGCCAGAAGTGCATAACACTAAACATTAGAAGTGCACTAACAACTAAACATAAAGCAAGTGCACCTAACACTAAACATTAAACGAAGTTGCACTAACACTAAACATAAAGAAGTGCACTAACGCTAAATCATTAAAGAAGTCACTAACGCTAAACATTAAAGACTTGCACTAAACATAAACATTAAATGACGTGCACTACCACAGCTAAACATTAAAGACGCTGCAACTAAACACTACAACATTAAAGAAGGCACAACATAAACATTAAAGAAGTGCACTAACACTAAAACATTAAAACGTGCACTAACACAAAACATTAAAAGAATGCACTAACAATAAACATTAAAAAAAAGTGCAGCCAACACTAAACATAAAGAAGTGCAACGAACACTAAACATTAAAGAAGTGCACTAACACTAAACAATTAAAGAAGTGCACTAACACTAAACATTAAAGAAGTCACTAACACTAAACATTACAAGAAGGCACTAACACTAAACATTAAAGAGTGCACTAACACTAAACATAAAAGAATGCACTAACACTAAACATTAAAGAAGTGCACTAACACTAAACATTAAAGAAGTGCACTAACACTAAACATTAAAGAAGTGCACTAACACTAGACATTGAAGAAGTGCACTAACACTAAACATTAAAGAAGTGCACTAACACTAGACATTGAAGAAATACATTAGGACTAAATATTAAAAAAGTGCATTAAGACTGAACAAGGGAGTATGCTAACACTAAACATTAAAGGAGTACATTAACACTAAACAAGTGAGTAGGTTAACACTAACTAAGGGAGTACACTAACACTAACTAAAGGAGTACATTAATACTAAACAAGGGAGTACGCTAACACTGACTAAATGAGTACATTAATACTAAACACGGGAGCACGCTAACACTAACTAAGGGAGTACATTGGCACTAAACCAAGAACCGCACTACAAAGACACACAAGAAAGATATATCTTTCTTGTGCATAATTATCTTGCATTATATCAGGGGTTAATAATGACAAATTTGTCATTATTAACCCCTGATTATATGGATAGGGCAGATGCGAACCTAACTGCTCTCAATTCAGTCTTTCCATCCGCATTTCGCTGACTCATCGGCTAGTGTTGTGTCGACGTGTGACCGAACGTTTGTGCGTTTTTCTCTCTCTCTCTACATTTCTCCAGGTATTAATTTTTTAGAAGCGCACTGCACATATGTTACAATGCTGCCGTGCGCCACACAAAGACAATCCCCTCTCGTAAATTTTGTAAACATTTCCGCATGTGCTTCGTTTTTCGCAGGTCATGGAAACGGAACGAATGATCTACCTGGTAACGGAATACGCCAGCGGTGGGGAAATTTTCGGTAAGGACGCCTCTTCCGGCTCGCCGCTCTACTCCCTCCGTTGGCAGGATCATCTTTTTTCCTTCCCCCAGGGGGGAATTGAGGGTAATTAGTTTTCGAGCGGAAGTGGAAAGACGTACACGGTCACGGATGGGCAACTGTGAACATGCTGTGAGGAAGACCTTCATGCGAATCACATGACCATGATACAACATTCAACGCAGCGTAGTAGCTACCTCCTGGCCGAATCTTTTGTCCGCAGTACGGGAACGAGTGAACGTCAGATGTGTAATACTGACGGATGTTGGTTCCCCCGCAAACAAAGATTTGACCGATGTGTCGTGAGCCCCTTACCCCTTGTGATGAGCTTACCCCCTCCCCCCCCCCGATACCACCTATACACTGTGCATGTTTGTCACAGGGAATAAGGAGGTCCCACTGCATCCGATCAAATTCTCTGTTCGCAGTATAAAAACCGATGAACGTCATTAATGTAATGGCTACCGCGGTCGAGTGTTGACCCGCGGTTTCGTACGAACGTGCGAAAGTTTCGGACAGTGAGCGATTTAATTTTGGTTAACGAAAATCGTCGCACGTGAACGCACGCGAATGTTCGGCGAAGGATGAACCTAATGTTTGACTTGAGGATTGTTAATTAATCGTCGTCGTCGTTACAGACCACATAGTTGCGCACGGTCGCATGGCAGAGAGGGAGGCTCGCAAGAAGTTCAAGCAGATACTGGCGGCGGTCAGCTACTGCCACGG
Source organism: Priapulus caudatus (assembly GCF_000485595.1). NCBI lineage: Eukaryota > Metazoa > Priapulida > Priapulimorpha > Priapulimorphida > Priapulidae > Priapulus > Priapulus caudatus. The sequence goes on along the minus strand of NW_014577123.1, from coordinate 674,785 downwards.
CCGACACGTCGTGCACCGAGATCTCAAGGCCGAGAATCTGCTGCTGGACGCCAGCCAGAATATCAAGATAGCAGGTAGCGTCGGTGGGGGTGGGAGCGTCGCGCTCGAGCCACGGGGGGGAGGAGGGGTCCGTTATTATGTGTGGTCGCTGTGCTGTGCTGCCCCGTCTCCTCCTCCTCCTCCTCCTCCTCCTCTTGAAGCTTCTCGTAGCGGGGCGGGGGGAGGGGGATGGGGTTCGTCATAGACATGCACAGGTTCTGCTGCTGCTGCTGCTGTTGCTGCTGCTGTTGCTGCTGCTGCTGCTGCTGCTGTTGCTGCTGCTGTTGCTGCTGCTGCTGCTGCTGTTGCTGCTGCTGTTGCTGCTGCTGTTGCTGCTGCTGTTGCTGCTGCTGCTGCGTGTGTGCGCGTGTGTGCGCACCTACACTGATGATGATTACCTGTATTTTGTGGTGAGATTGTACAAGAAGCGATTTTGAACCATACGCCTATTCAATACAAAAAAGTGTGTAAATTATCATCTTGGATGCCGAGCGTAGTGGTGGGTGCTGGGGATCTTTATAACACCCATAGACACGCTATTACTAAGATTAATATTTTAATTACGTCCACTACAGGGGAACATTGTGCCTGTCATATACTGTACTATCTGTACTATTTCATAATATCCATATGAGTGAAGTTTATGGGGGCAGAGGGGTTACAGTATAATTAGAGATTGCATTAATGCTTTCTATTGCGCCAGCATTTGCCTCCATTTTGACTGATTTATAACTATGATATTTTTTAACCATATTAACCTTTACCCCCACCCCCACCCCTCTGCATTTCCAGTACAGTTTTTTGCACCCCAACACATTTGTGAGTACTTAGCGATCATTTTATATCCAATTGGTTTAATCCGATTTTTGCAATCATTCTCATAAAATTTTTTCAAATATTTCTTTCAACTATTCAGATCGTTTTTCCTCAATCTTTCCTAGCATTTTCCCGTCGTTTTCCTATATTTTTTTCACAATTTTCCCAGTCGTTTTACCCCAATAAGAGAGAGCGACGTCTGTGTCTATGTCTATGGCACCACTGTTTGGAGCAGGGTCAGCCTTGGGGGCAAAGCTAGCAAAGCGGTTGATTGACGGTCTCATGCTTCACGGTGCTCGCGCGAAGCATACATTGATTCCCATAGAGTATAATTAATAAACGAATGTGCAGAAATACACTAATTGAGGTACACCCGTAACAGTACGAGCATTATTGTGTCTGTTTTAACTAGTGCGGCATACGCACACCTTGGTTGTGCATTCATTTTATCGCAAGCAGGTGTTCGCATTTTTATTGCAAGATATTAGATTATCTAGACAACCTTTCTTAGTTCTTGTGGGGTTTTTATGGCGCATTTTAATTTCCCAGTTGTACGTCTTTTGGTGGTGCATCTAGTTTTTAGTACGAACGCGCACGGGCTTGAATACATTTCCCTGGGAGAAGCCCCGGAAGCCGAGTAAGGGAGAAGAGGAAGAAGAAGAAGTAGAAGAATTACGTTGTCCTTTCACTGACCTGTGCGGTCGCGTTTTGCTCGCTCCACTAATGCTGCAGCGCGCACACGCGTATGCTCGCTCTGTTTACCCTTGAATCCGACCGGGAGACAGCTGCTGTCATATCGATTTATAAAAATGAGGGGGTGGGAGAGGTTGTGAAGAGAGAGAGAGAGAGAGAGAGAGAGAGAGAGAGAGAGAGAGAGATTGCACAGGGCGCTGGTGAGTGGTTTAATGTTTGTATTACGCAGTTCAGTTTGCGTTCCTCCCGGTACGTGGGGGGACCGGTGTCAGATGTAGCCGTTTACCCTGTAGAGTAGTCATCATCACCCCCACCCCTCTCCGGGTGTTACTTTGTGTGGAAGGGGCGGAGTGGGTGAATATTCTTAGATTTCAGGTATGCTGAGAAAAACCTGACAATGAGGGTTTATGGTACCTATTATACTATTAGTAGCAATGGCCCTTTTTGTATCTTAGCAATTTTTTAATATTTTAAAAAAATATAAAGCTCCTATACCCTGAATAAATTTTAATAGGAGCTCTGCCTCTTTTTGTTTCCTAACTATTTAAAAAATTTTTTTAAGACATTTTTTTATATTGCAAAACAATCTGAATGGAAATCATTGCGTCTCCCTACAGCGTCGGTCGCGCCGTCTGTCTATTTCCCGTTGCGATTGGCTCAGCAATCACTGGGTGGATCAGAAGCTGAGCAAGGGGCTGTGGTTCGCAGCCCTACGCCGCACTCGAGCTCGTGATCGGAATTGCAGTAGACGGACAGGTCGACATCTGGGTAGGTTGGCCTGCGCGCCCGTCATTGAGCGAAGAATGAACAGCGCAGGGGATGACCTTACGAGGTAATACTTCGGAGGTCGCAGGGTTGTACAGGGAGTTGTGGTAATATATGGGTGTTGTTGTCGCAGTGGCGTCATTTGTGGATGTGTACACAGTCATTGTCACTGGGTTATTGTGAGGGGAGTGTATCAACACAGGGGATCGATATCGTTGGTTTATCGTTAGATGGGTAGTTTTACAGGACTTATGGCACGTTTATTCAGCATGGTCGATCATTATTTGCACGCGTGCTCACAATCATAGTGTGCATGCGGCAGTTGCGCGCACGAGTCAATGGGTCATTTTCTCAAACACATACACGACACACGTACCGAACACACACCACAGCTGGCTTTACATACGACTTTATTGCCAGACACTTGGCAAATTGGCAATTCCACTATAAACGACACTCGGCAGTGTAACGCAAAGTTCACGGAGCAACTGGTCCATCCACTAGTTTGGGAGATTTAGAACATTCTATTTCGCGGCAACTCAGGTGTTGCCGAATTGCGAATTGGGTCAATCGCCAGTTTGAACAACCACAAAATCAGTATTGGTAACCAGCTTGTACCGGGTGTCCGCCACCCCCCCCCCGCACGTGGTAAAATTGTGCCATGGCTCAGCGCCTGGACGATCTGCAGCTAATATACACGCTGCGAGCCGACAGCGCATCGCGTGGCGCTTTTCATCCAATCGCTGCCTCTATCCCAACTAATACTCGAATCCTCTGGGCTGTATACAGAAAGCCGAGAATGCTGGTCAATTGAGCAGGTATCTGGCGATTGCAGACGCCATTCGACTCTGCCGTTTAGGGCTCGCGATAATCAATGGTCGTATTGCTAATGTTTTTGTCGGGTCCGCGAGTTAGTTTTGCTCTAAGGATTTAATTTATAGTTAAGGTAACCCCTGAACTTATTCGTCGTAAATTATCGCGGTCCATAGATGGCGCGAAGAAGGCTCTTTTGAGGGATTTCCAGAGATTTTTTCAGACCCCACGCACGGTGGCTGCAATCGGCCTTAGGTAATGGGGCGCGATCGACAGTTGACACGCTGAGTAATATCACTTTAGTGTGCAAAGATTTCTTCGCGATTATGTGCGCAACGTCTCTCGATGCGTGAGCGTGGCCACGGTATTTTCGTAGCATCTTAGTTACACCGTGTATTGGATGTGTTGTTTTACACTGAGAATGAGGTTTGTGGAAACACCAGCCGTATGTGTGTTTTACCCCCCCCCCCCCCCATGTCTCATTTTGTGGCATCATGAGTCGATAGTTTAACCATTGTATATATAGAAGAGGCAGCGCAGATAATCATCCTAGCCATCTTCAAGACGTACAGCATACAGAATTAGGATATTTCTTTCGAAATTCATACATACCATCGATCTTTCATTCCATGATATATGATGGCAGGGCCGTATCGTACTGGTGCAAAGTGTAGGTCTGTCAAAAGGACGAAAGATTTCTTACTTGCATAGAGTGATCGCGAACGGTGGAATAGGTGTCCGAATATAGCTCTAATAGTAGTCGATTAAATTAGTTTTGAGTTAACTTGTGTGTACGTTAATGTTCACGTCTTTCTACATGTTGACAAGAAAAGAAGTTATAGCAACATGTGTAAGCCGTGTCATTTTTGGTTTAGGCACAGGCCGTTGGAGGCTCAGTTTCGAAAAATATAAGTATATATTAGGAGCGAGCGATATTACCTGGCTCGTACTCCGTGCGAGTTTTTTCAACCTTTGACCCGCGTCCGTGGCGAGGCACGTCGTCGCGAGCCGTGCATCTCTCTCTAGCCGTTTGCCGTTTTTGTTATTTAATTGTTACCAGCATGTGCGTATAGCAACTTCGTTACCTGCCGGTCGAGGGCGAGGCCGTCATTGTGTTGGGCAGAAAAATTTGCAGAAAAATTGGAACTCGCCCTGTCGCAGTCTATACCTCACGGTCCTCCCTATATATACGCATATATAGAATGCACGACTCTTACGGCTATCAGAACGCTACGATATAGTCAAATATGGCTACCTCTATTGTGCTTATTACTGTGATTATTTACGTGTCATTGTTTGTATATTAGCGTGAAATTCTATGTACATGAATAGACGCATAGGTCCCCCAAAATACCGGATAGATCGAACATGGATGATAGTCGTTATTTATATAACCAAGTCTATGCTTTCGCTGAGCTGATCGTGTTTTATGAAGCGTGACGCTAATAAAAGTTACAATTATAGAAACTTATAAATGCAGTGTAGACTGAAGTAGACGGTGTTCGACATTTTATGTCATATTTTATGTGAATGGCAAAGAGAGCAGCCTCATATGCGTCGAGCTGGTTTAGTTGTATTCCTGGTCAAGTTAACGTTCAAAAACTAGCTGACGCTACGTGTAGGCTGTGCGGCATATATGGGGATCGACGCGCGCAGTGTTGCGTGAGGGTTGGCTGTGATTCAATTATATGTGATTATATACGTCCATTGTTTGTTATAGGTGAACATTTCGATTTACATGAGTAGAGGCGTATTTTTCGGCAATTATATTATTTAACCAGACTTATGTATCGACTTGCTAGCCATGCGCATCCGTTTTACATGAAGCATGACGCATAATTAAAATACATTCATAATAACTTTAAACACAGTTGATAGATAGCGAGGTGGTGATTTTAGTAGTATTTCATATCAACTTGCAAAGGACAGGCAGCTCCAATGCGCTGAGCTGTTTAATTGTATTCCGGTTAAAATTTCGAGTCGTGCCGAGAATTTTCGTCACGTCTTTCTGTGTTTTGCGTCAACGAGCTCGGTTCCGAAGAGAGAATTCTGTTGTTATTAACAGATGACACTGTTCACGTCCAAAAGGTCTACCCTCTGATGCTTCCCCACTAAAATTGCGGATCTGGTTGCGCTGGCAGCTATGGATCCGTACGCAGGCCTATGCATTCGGCGCACGGATCCATAGCTGCCAGCGCTGCATACTGTCGTAGGACGTTCCCGCGGTCGCGTGCGCCTTGCCGCGGAACTGTGCGCAAGATCTGCGCGTATAGCGCTTGGGATCAACACCTCCTTTCGGCAACGCTTCTCTAGTATCCCGTCTCATCTGGATCACGCGGCGTGCGCGGCGGGTTTTACCTTGCCATGCGATGCGCTATAAATCTTTGAGCTACGTTTTGCGCGCGTCCATAGATTAGGGATATGTTATTAATTGACGAGGCTTTTTGCTCGGCGCGGGACGCGAGACTGTCATGCGTGCGGGTGCCATGATACCGAGTGCATTTGTCGTTTCTCGCCCCTATATTTGTGGCTTATTTCCTGTGTGGCGCTTAAAAAAATTAAATGTCATGCGAAGTAGGCATACACAAAGGGAAGGAGTTTATAGCTAGAGAGTGGAGCTCACACCTCTCTCGTATTGTGTGGCCCGTATCCTATGCGATGCATAGAAAATAGGAGCCTTAAGGCGGGCTTATGTTGGGCTTGCGAGCCGACTCGACTGGAAGTAACTGGCTACAATTCACTGCGACTGCAGTGCTTTGGTCGATCGACTGCGACGCGATTGCCTGCGACTGGCCGCCACTAGTTGCTCAGAATAGAACAGTGGGCAACTGGACGCAACTAGTCGCTGCCGATCGCTTCCAGTTGCTCGAAATCCAGTTGCTTCCAGTCGAGTCGGCTCGCAAGCCCGACATAAGCCCGCCTTTACGAGAGTGTATAGCTAAAGAGCTAGCACTCGCACCTCTATTGTATTTTTTCGTGGCTTATTACGCGTGCGATGCATAGAAAAATTGAAATCATGCGAGAAGTAAATATGCGTAGCACAACGGGTCTGTCCGTAGGACGTCTCTTGATAGGATCACCATTGCACTACCCCCACCTACCCTTGTCATTCGATCAGCTTATCACTTGAGTGCCACTCAGCTGCAATGTTTGCGCGTGAACTGAGTGTGATCTTGGGACTGGCTCGTGCCTCGTTGTTGTATCAGCGGTGTCATCTCATTTCCACGTGAGGCTTAATTGAAGAGCGGGGCTACCACATATCAAAGCCCCTCGAGTTCGTTTGCTCCAGGCAAGTGCGGATGTGTGTGACGCTCAATATCATATTCAGAACAGTGCGCACGGCGTATCAAACTACGATGTTAAACAAATTGATTACATTGCGTGTGCATATGTGTGTGAGTACCTCTGTATATACGTTACAAGAATATTTAGAAATGGGGGCATTATAATTAGAATAAATATTAAATATTTTCCTAAATTACAGGATCGTCAGCTAAAAATTGTTTCCTAATGATAGATTGTTTTGCCCAGCTCCAGCTTACAATACAAGTGTGAAAAAATTTCTTGTTTCTTTTCGCTTTCAGAGCATGGGTGTAGTGTTATACGTGCTCGTGTGTGGAACATTGCCATTCGATGGCAGCACAATCAAGAGCTTACGCAAGCGAGTGCTTTCAGGAGTATTTAGAATACCTTTCTTCATGTCCACAGGTGAGAGTGATTGATGTCATTACTAAATATATGCTACTGATTTGAATACTGATGCTAATATATGTGTATATATAAAGAGAGAGAGAGAGAGAGAGAGAGAGAGAGAGAGAGAGAGAGAGAGAGACAGAGAGAGAGATTCGCACAGGCGCGCCGGTGAGTGGTTTAATGTTTGTATTCACGACAGTTCAGTTTGCGTTCCCTCACACGGTCGTGGCGGGGGACGGTGTCAGACTGTAGCCGGTTTACCCTGCTAGAAGTGTCATCATCCACCCCCACCCCCCCTCCAATCCCTGGGTTGTTACCTTTGTGTGGAAGGGGGGAGAGTGGTGCAACTATCTCCTTAGATTTCAGGTAAATGTGAGAAAAACCTGACCAATGAGGTTACTGGTACCTATTATACCTATTATTAGCCATGGCCCTTTTTGTATCCTATACATTTTTTAAATATTATTAAAAAAAAATAATAAAAAAGCTCCCTTATAACCCTAATAAAATTTTTAAATAGGAGCCTCTGCCTCTTTTTGTTTCCTAACTATTTAAAAAAAATTTTTATTAAACATTTTTTTATTTTCCAACAATCTGAATGGAAAATCATTGCCGCCTCCTCCTACAGCGTCGTCGCGCGCTCTGCCTCTCTTTCCCGTTGCAGACTTTGGCTTCAGCAATCACTTTGAGGTGGATCAGAAGCTGAGCACGTGGTGTGGTTCGCCGCCCTACGCCGCACCCGAGCTCTTCATCGGCAAGCAGTACGACGGACCCAAGGTCGACATCTGGGTAGGTGGCACTACGCCGCGCCCGTCATTGTCGAAGAATGACACATCGCAGGGGATGACCTTCACGAGGTCATACTCTCGGAGAGTCGCAGGGTTGTCACAGGGGTTGTCGTAATATAGGGTGTGTTGTCGCAGTGGCGTCATTCTGTGGATGTTGTCACACAGTCATTGTCACTGGGTTATTGTGAGAGTGTCATCAACACAGGGGCATCGATATCGTCATAGGTTTATCGTTAGATGGTAGTTTTCACAGGATTATCGGCACGGTATCAGCACATAGGGTCATCATCTCACGTTGCCACGGGCTCACAATCACTAGTGTGCATGCGGCAGTTGCGCGCAGGTAATGGCGTCATCTTCTCACACACACATACACACACACGTACACGCACACACACACACATCTGGGTTTACACTACCGACTTTATGCAGACAAATTGGCAAATTGGACCAACTTCCCAACTATACAACCGACAATCGGCAGTGTAACCGCAAAAGTCACGCGAGCAACTGGTCACTACCAACTAGTTGGGAGATTAGAACATTCCTATTTTCGCCAACTCGGTGTTGCCGAATTGCGAAATTGGTCCAACTCGCCAGTTTGACAACACAAAATCAGTATTGTAAACCCAGCTTTACACGGGTGTCCGCCCCCCCCCCCGCACGTGTAAAAACTTGCTCATGGCTCCAGCGCTGGACGATCTGCAGCCCGGATATACGCGCGAAGCGCGAACAGCGCCATCTCGTGGCGCCTTTTCATCCAACTCGACGATCTGCAGCCTGGATATACGCGCGAAGCGCGAACAGCGCCATCTCGTGGCGCCTTTTCATCCAACTCGCTGCCCTCTATCCCAACTAACTACTCGAATCCCTCTGGGTACTACAGAAAGCCCGAGAATCGGTCAATTGAGCAGTTCTGGCGATTGCAGAAGCCATTCGACTCTGCACGTAGGGCGAGAATAAATCCAATGGTCGTAATTGCTAATTTTTTTGGTTCGCGCGTTACGTTTTCTTCTATAAAAGCGATTTCTAATTTATTTAATTTAACCCCCTGAACTTATTCTCGTACATATCGCGTCCCATAGATGGCGCGACGAGGCTCTCTTCGAGGGATTTCCCAGAGATTTTTCCAGACCACCGGTGGCGAATCGGCTTAGACTGGGCCGCGATCGACAGTTCGACACGCTGCAGTAACTATCACTTTAGTGTAGCCAAAGATTCTTCGCCGAGTTATCGTGCGCACCAGTCTACCTCGAATCGTGACGTGGCACTGTCATTCTCGTAGCCATCTTAGTACACCGCTGATTGATGGTTGTTTACACTGAGAATGGGTTATGTGGAAAACCACCAGCCGTATGTGTGTTATCAGGAGGTGTTATTACCCCCCATGCTCTCATGTTTGGCATCATGACGTCAATAGTTCAAACCATGTATACTATAGAGAGCGCAGCGCATAATAATACCATACCATAGCCCTCTTCATAGACCGTACAGCATACAGCATATAGCATATCTTCTTTCGAATTCATACTACCCTCGATCTTTCATCCATCGATATATGATGGCAGGCCGTTGTACTGCGTGCAAGTGTAAGGTCTGTCCAAAGGACGAAAGATTTCTTTCGCATAGTGAGCGAACGTTGGAATAGTGTCGTAATAGTCTCCTAATAGTAGTCGTTAAAATAGTTTGACGTAACTGTGTACTACATTAAATGTTCACGTCTTTCTACATGTTGACAAGAAAGAACGTTCATACGCACAATGTGTAAGCCTTGTATTGTTTGTTAGAGCACAGGCCCTTGGAGGCTCAAGTTTCGAAAAACTAATAAGTCTATATTAAGAGCGAAGCTATATTACCTGGCTCGTACGTGCGAGGTTTTTATCAACCTTCTTGACCCCGCGCTCCCCGTGGCGACGGCACGTCGTGCGAGCACGTGCATCTCCTCTCTAGCCCGTTTTGCCGTTTTTGCTTATATTACATCGTACCAGCGTGCTGCTTATAGCAAAAACTTCGTCTACCCCTGCGGTCGAGGGGAGGCCGTCATTGCTGTTGTGCAGAAAAACTTTGCAGAAAAACTTGGAACTCGCCTGCTCGCAGTTATACCTTCACGGTCCAATCCCTATATATACGCATATATAGCATGCACGACTCTTTACGGCTATCAGAACGCCTACGATATAGTCAACATACTAGGCTACTCTATGTGATTATTATGTGATTATTACGTCGTCATTGTTTGTATATAGGTGACATTCTATGTACATGAATAGAGGCATAGGCCCAAGGATAGATCGAACATGGATAGATAGATCGTATTATAATATAAAACCAAGTCTATGCTTTCGCTGCAGCTGCGGTCGTTATATGAAGCGCTGACGCATAAATAAATCAATTCATAATAAATTATACAATACAGTGTAGAACTGAAGTAGACGGTGTTCGCACATTTTATTCATATTTTCATTGAACTTGCAAAGAAGAGCAGCTCATGCAGTGCTCAGCTGTTTCATTGTATTCCTGGTCAAATTAACGTTCAAACAAGCAGCTGAACGGCTACGATTAGCGGCTATGCATAATATGGGGATCGACGGCGCAGGTTGGTGGGGTTGGCTGTGATTCAATTATATGTGATTATATTACGTCGTCATTGTTTGTATATAGGTGAACATTTCGATTTACATGAATAGAGGCGTATTATTTCCGCATATATTATTTAAACCAGCTTATGTATCCGCTGCCAGCTGCGCGCTCGTACATGAAGCACTGACGCATAATAAAATACAATTCATAATAAAACTTATAAACACAGTGTAGAAGCAGAAGGTGTCGACACTTTATAGATATTTTCATTCAACTTGCAAAGAACAGCAGCTCAATGCAGCTGAGCTGTTTCATTGTATTCCGGTAAAATTATCGAGTCGTCGCGAGAATTTCGTCAGTCTTTCTGTGATTTCGCGTCACACAGCTCGGTTACGAAGAGAGAAATTATGTTTTTTATAACAAGTGAACACTGTTCACGTCCCAAATGTCTACCCTCTGTGTCCCCACTAAATTGCGGACTGTTCGCTGGCGCTATGATCTGTGCGCCGGCCAATTCATTCGGCGCACGGATCCATAGCTGCCAGCGCTGCATACTGTCATAGGACGTTCCCGCGGTCGCGTGCGCCTTGCCGCGGAACTGTGCGCAAGATCTGCGCGTATAGCGCTTGGGATCAACACCTCCTTTCGGCAACGCTTCTCTAGTATCCCGTCTCATCTGGATCACGCGGCGTGCGCGGCGGGTTTTACCTTGCCATGCGATGCGCTATAAATCTTTGAGCTACGTTTTGCGCGCGCGTCCATAGATTAGGGATATGTTATTAATTGCACGAGGCTTTTGCTCGGCGCGGGACGCGAGACTGTCATGCGTGCGGGTGCCATGAACCGAGTGCATTTGTCGTTTCTCGCCCCTATATTTGTGGCTTATTTCCTGTGTGGCGCTTAAAAATTAAATGTCATGGCGAAGTAGGCATACACAAAGGGAAGGAGTTTATAGCTAGAGAGTGGAGCTCACACCTCTCTCGTATTGTGTGGCCCGTATCCCATGCGATGCATAGAAAATAGGAGCCTTAAGGCGGGCTTATGTTGGGCTTGCGAGCCGACTCGACTGGAAGTAACTGGCTACAATTCACTGCGACTGCAGTGCTTTGGTCGATCGACTGCGACGCGATTGCCTGCGATGGCCGCCACTAGTTGTCAGAATAGAACAGTGGGCAACTGGACGCAACTAGTCGTGCCGATCGCTTCCAGTTGCTCGAAATCGCAGTTGCGCTTCACGTCGAGTCGGCTGCGCAAGCCCGACATAAGCCCCCTTTACGAGAGTGTATAGCTAAAGAGCTAGCACCTCGCACCTCTATTGTATTTTTCGTGCTTATTACGCGTGCGATGCATAGAAAATTGAAATCATGCGAGAAAGTAATATGGGTAGCACAACGGGTCTGTCCGCTGGACGTCTCTTGATAGGATCACCATTGCACTACCCCACTACCCCTTGTCATTCGATCAGCTTATCACTTGAGTGCCACTCAGCTGCAATGTTTGCGCGTGAACTGAGTGTGATCTTGGGACTGGCTCGTGCCTCGTTTTGTATCAGCGTGTCATCTCATTTCCCACGTGAGGCTTAATTGAAGAGCGGGGCTACCACATATCAAAGCCCTCGAGTTCGTTTGCTCCAGGCAAGTGCGGATGTGTGTGACGCTCATATCATATTCAGACAGTGCGCACGGCGTATCAAACTACGATGTTAAACAATGATTTACATTGCGTGTGCATATGTGTGTGAGTACCTCTGTATATACGTTACAAGAATATTTAGAAATGGGGCATTATATTAGAATAAATATTAAATATTTTCCTAAATTACAGGATCGTCAGCTAAAAATTGTTTCTAATGATAGATTGTTTTGCCCAGCTCCAGCTTACAATACAAGTGTGAAAAAATTTTCTTGTTCTTTTCGCTTTCAGAGCATGGTGTAGTGTTATACGTGCTCGTGTGTGGAACATTGCCATTCGATGGCAGCCAATCCAGAGCTTAGGCAAGCGAGTGCTTTCAGGAGTATTTAGAATACCTTTCTTCATGTCCCACAGGTGAGAGTGATTGATGTCATTTACTAAATATATGCTCACTGATTTGAATACTGATGCTAACTATATGTGTATTATATATATATATATATATATATATATATATATATATATGTATATATACATATACATATTATACACACATATATTAGGTTATTTTGTCAGGCAATTTTTCCCAGTTTGTTAGCATGTCGTGTTGACTGCAGATGCGAACAGAAGTTAATGCACATCTCAGCAGTACGGGTGTAATGAGAACTGGCTGTTTACTCGCTACAATATACATGCGAATGAGTAATACGCAGGTACAGTGGGTGCGGGTTTTTTGATCTCTGCCATCAAGTACGGGCGAGTGGCTCGTGTAGCGACTTGAATTAGGCTAACAATGAAACCATATTTGCATCTAATTTGGTCGGGCGCGTAATCAACCAACAGGTGCGACTCCAACACACACACAGGCACGCAGGCAGCAGCAGTGATACAGCAATACCAACAACAACATCAACAACAACAACAATAACGCCAACAACAACAATATAACAGCATTGAGGACAACATAGTGTTACGGTCAGAAATAACCGGTCCCGGCATGAAACCAACAGATAATACGTCTAACACAGAAAGTTTGTTTAAGTCGACATCTTTAATTAACAATGGGTTGAATATTACGATATATAGTTTATATACAGGAACGGTTCAAATAATGACTAAGATTAGCAACATATTTGTAAATCGAATTCTTCCTACGAGTTTTGATCGTAGCCAGGCCTAGAGTCCAGTGTAGCTTGCTGACTCGAATTCCTGTCCTTTCCTGACGTTCCGAGGAAGCCAATGTGACATGTAGCTTTGAGTAGATCTCCAGTTGTTGCAGCTTTCTGGATTCGGTGATGCACGGCAGTTTAACTCAGTGCTGAACAATCGCCCGCAGTTACCACGTGAAGATCCAAATGATGATGACAGGGGTAGAAATTAACTTTTGAACACGGGAGTCTAATGGACTCCCTACCCTCAAAATGAGGGAGTCTGCAGCAAAATAAGGGAGTCCGCAGTCTGAGGTTCAAAATTAAAAATATTAACAATAATGTTTGTGCTTATTTTTAAGATTCATGCGGTTGCACGTCTGTCAAATTTTCTTTGGATATTAGCTGAAAAAATACGGTATTTCCACGAGGCCATGCTCTGGAACGAACTAGTTAGTATAGCAGAATTTTCAGGGAGTCACACGGACTCCCGCATATGTCAAATCAGGGAGGCCGACAGTAAATCAGGGAGTATTTGACTTCGGACTCTGTCGGACTCTTCGGACTCTTTCGCACCCTGTGATGAACACGACTGTGTTTTTGTCAATGCACATTTTGCGTAACGACTATCGTCTATCACTTCACGATTATTGACTTAGTATCTGCCCTCATGACTATGCATGCTGGCTTTATATAGTAATCAGGTATACTTCTGGAACACACACTTCAGCCCCACAAGCTATCTCGAACTTTCTGGACTGTACGCAGGACCTTACATGGTTTGTTGCTAAGCAACAATATGCCACACGTAACAATAGCAACAACACCAACTGCAGCGGCAACAATAATAAAATGGCAACAGCAGCAGCAGTGCAACAACAACAACAACAACAACAACAACAACAACGGCAAAGAAACAATGCAAACAGTAACAAAAGCTACAACAACAACAAGAGCAACAACAACAACAGTAGCAGCAGCAACAACAAGTACAACAACAACAAAAACAGAAGCAGCAACTATAATAACAACAACTATAATAACAACAACAGCAGCAACACCATCAACAACAACAATAGCAACATGTTAGCCATGTTATTCCATAAGCCATTATTCATCTGCAGACTGTGTTGGCATGACAACTACAACAACAACAAAAACCACTACAACTACAACAGGTGCTAATTACGTTGTACTGCCGGCCAACGAACTAACGTCTCACCTCTTCCTCTGCAGAATGTGAAAACTTAGGCAGACAGGCCTTAAAACGGTTATTGCGAGTTTTTTGGCTCAGAAAAACTAAATATAGCTGAATGTAGTCTCACCTGACAGTGGAAATATCACTGATTATACCAACATTAAAAACACCAACATTTTATGCACTTATAGCATGGAAAAATGGATTTGACCACATCATACTAGCTCTGGATATTATCGCTGAGAGGGTCTATGTCCCCCGGGGTACTGCCAGTACGTACCCTGGTACTATCTAATATGCCGGACCGTACCTCGCCTACTCCACTAACGAGTCTAGGGAGTCGCCTACGCCTACTCCCTAACCCGAACCCAAAATTGTACGTTCATAACCGTAGCAACAGACCCCAGATGAGCCCAGACGCTCTGCGGCTCTTGTTTAAGTGATATGAGAGTGGAGTACAGATGGTAGTGAATGACAATTCGGGTTACTTCAAACAGGTGTTCGAAGATCTAGCCGATGCAGATGTATTGAGAGTGAATAGAATCGCATTTTGTTTCTATTCGCTGCCAGTCGCACATGTGAAATGCTAATTAAATGTAATTACGGTTGCACGGGCTTCCCTCCTGCAATGACACACGCGACAGAAATATAATTCCCACATCGCAGCCAAGAGAAAAAAGGCAAATTATCTCGAGTTCGTCCGAATAAGAAACGCGCGGTGAGGGTGGGGGTCCGGCGATGGCGGAGGTCTGGCTCGTGGGGGCATTCTCTGTTCGCAGCGGCAGGGAATACATTACATTGTGCAGACTGTAGGAAGCCATTGCAATGTGTAATTAATCAGCGTGTGCGATTCAGGAAGCTGTGCGTTACTGCATGCACGTGGGTCTCAATCCACACGCACCCTGCAATAACGTGAAGATTTAGTGAGTGAAAGCAGCATTCTGCCATTTCCTTAAGATTCATCCGCGGAAGCTTGTGGCAGGGACAGAATTCGCATATAATATACTATTATGCACACAAATCCTGATCTGTGCATCTTGTGGAATAAAATGATGGATTAGCAAGTAAAATCAATGGTCTCACTCAATGGACTCAGTGGTTTCACCGTATCCCCGGGAGTATGTGGCAAGAAAAAACTCCATCTTGCAATAATTCCGCACTTGTCAATTGATGAGTGTGTCAATGTCTTGTGATATTTTATAGTACACATTAATACTATGTGGTGCATGCTGACACGTAGCAGGTAGGAGCTTCTGCCTACCTACCCTCCCCTCACCCCGCATCGTTCGCACCTGGCTGCAGAATGAGAGCATTACGCGATTACACGGGGCTTCACAACTCCTTACAACTCCGTGCATTCTGCACACGCACTATGCTAACCGGTTTACACTGACGTTCGCCAAAAAACATCGACGGGCGGGGCGATGATGGCAGGGTAACGGAAAGACGTCTCGGAGTACATGTATTGATACAGCGATTGTGAGGCGAGTAGAGACTAGTGTCTCGGAGTACATGTGTCAGTACAGAGATTGTGAGGCGAGTAGAGACTAGCATCTCGGAGTACATGTATCAGTACAGCGATTGTGAGGCGAGTAGAGACTAGGTCTCGGAGTACATGTATCAGTACAGCGATTGTGAGGCAAGTAGAGACTAGCGTCTCGGAGTACATGTATTGATACAGCGATTGTGAGGCGAGTAGAGACTAGCGTCTCGGAGTACATGTATCAGTACAGCGATTGTGAGGCGAGTAGAGACTAGCGTCTCGGAGTACATGTATCAGTACAGCGATTGTGAGGCGAGTAGAGACTAGCGTCTCAGAGTACATGTATCAGTACAGCAATTGTGGGGCGAGTGAGACTAGCGTCTCGGAGTACATGTATCAGTACAGCGATTGTGAGGCGAGTAGAGACTAGCGTCTCAGAGTACATGTATCAGTACAGCAATTGTGGGGCGAGTAGAGACTAGCGTCTCAGAGTCACTACCAACTAGTGGGAGATTAGAAGCTCCATTTTCCCAACTCGGTGTTGCCGAATTGCCGAAATTGGTCCAACTCGCCAGTTTGACAACACAAAAATCAGTATTGAAACCCAGCTTTACACGGGTGTCCGCCCCCCCCCCCCGCACGTGTAAAAACTTGCTCATGGTGCCAGCGCTGGACGATCTGGCAGCGCCTAATATACCGCGTTAAGCGCGAAGCACGGCGGCCATCTTCGTGCGCCTTTTTTTCTCGATCCAACTCGCTGCCGCTCATCCCAAACTAACTTACTCGATCCCATCTGGGTACTACAGAAAGCCGCGAGAATCGCGTCAAATTGAGGCAGTTTGGCGATTGCCAGAAGCCATGTCGACTCTGGCACAGTAGGCGCGAGAATAAATCCAAGATGGTCGTAATTAGCTAATTTTTTGGTTCGCGCCGGGTTCGTTTTCTTTGATAATAAGCGATTTCTAATTTATTTAATTTAACCCCCTGCAACTTATTCTCGTAAGATCGCGTCCCATGAGATGGCGCGACGAGGCTTCTCTTTGAGGGATTTCCCAGAGATTTTCCAGACACCGGTGGCGAATCGCTTAGACTGCGGCGACGCATCGACAGTCCTCGACACGCTGCAGAACTACTCACTTTAGTGTAGCACAAAGCATTCTTCCCGAGCTTATCGTGCGCACCAGTCTACCATCTGATACTCGCGTGACGTGGCATCTGCTCATTACTCGTAGCATGCTTAGTACACCGCTTGATTGCATGGTTGTTCTACACTGAGAATGGGTTATGTGGAAAACACAGCCGTATCGTTGTTATTACCCCCCATGCCTCTCGATGTTTGGCATCTTGACGTCAAAGTAGTTCAACCATAGTATACTATATGAGAGCGCAGCGCATAATAATACCATACCATAGCCCTCTCATAGACCGTACAGCATACAGCATATAGCATATCTTCTTCGAATTCATACTACCATCGATCTTTCAATCCAGTCGATATAGTGATGGCAGGCGCGTTGTACTGCCGTGCCAAGTGTAAGGTTGTCCACAACGGACCGAAGCAGATTTCTTTGTCATATGACGAAACAGTTGGATCAGTGTCGTAATAGTCTCCTAATAGTAGTCGTAAAATAAGGTTTGACGTCAACTGTGTACTACATTAAATGTTCACGCTCTTTCTACATGTTGGGACAAGAAAGAACGTTCATACGCAGCACATGATGTAAGCCTTTGCTATTGTTTGTTAGAGGCACAGGCCCTGGAGGCTCAAGTTTCGAAAAACTAATAAGTCTATATTAAGAGCGAAGCTATATTACCTGGCTCGTACGTGCGAGGTTTTTATCACTCTTGACCCCCGGCGCGTCGCCCTGGCCGACGGCCCGTCGTGCGATGCACGTGCTATCTCCTCTCTAGCCCGTTTTGCCCGTTTTTGCTTATATTAACATCGTACCAAGCACTGCTTGCTTATAGCCAAAAACTTCGTCTCACCCTGCGGTCAGAGGGGAGCGCCGTCATTGCTGTCTGTGCAGAAAAACGTTGCAGAAAAACTCGGGAACTCGCTCTGCTCAGCAGTTATACCGTTCACGGTCAATCCCTATATATACGCCATATTAGCATGCCACCGGACTCTTCTAACGGCTATCATAGAACGCCTACGATATATGTCAACATACCTAGGCTACTCTATGTGATTATTATGTGATTATTACTCGTCATTGGGTTTGTATGATAGGTTGACATTCGTATGTACATGAAT
The DNA here is from genome assembly GCF_000485595.1 of Priapulus caudatus. Lineage (NCBI taxonomy): Eukaryota > Metazoa > Priapulida > Priapulimorpha > Priapulimorphida > Priapulidae > Priapulus > Priapulus caudatus. The sequence continues at coordinate 656,883 of NW_014577123.1, read as the reverse complement.
AGAGGCATAGGCCCAAGGATAGATCGAACATGGATAGATAGATCGTATTAATAATATAAAACCAAGCTTATGCTTTCGCTGCAGCTGCGTCGTTATACTGAAGCCGCTGACGCATAATATAAATCAATTCATAATAAAACTTGATACAATCACAGTGTGTAACTGAAGTAGACGGTTTCACACGATTTTATTCATATTTTCATTGACTTGCAAGAAGAGCAGCTCAATGCATGCTCAGCCTGTTTCTAGTATCCTGGTGCAAATTAAGCTTACGAACCAAGCAGCTGAACGGCTACGATTAGCGGCTATGCATAATATGGGCGATGACGGCGCAGGTTGGTGGCGGTTGGCTGTGTTCAAATTATATGCTGATTATATTACGTCGTCATTGTTTTGTATATAGGTGAACACTTTCGATTATACATGCAATAGAGGCGTATTAGTTTCCGCATATATTATTATACAACCAGCTTATGTATCCGCTGCAGTGCGCGCTCGTGCATGAAGCCGACTGACGCATAATAAAATACAATTCTAATAGAAATTATAACAACACAGTGTAGAAGCAGAAGGTTCGACACTTTATAGATATTTTCATTCAACGTCTTTGTTTTTTTGTTTTTTTTCTTTTTGTTTTTTCAAAGAACAGCAGCTCAAATGCAGCCTGAGCTGTTTCATTGTATTCCCGGTAAAATGTCATCGATCGTCGGCGAGAATTTCGTCGAGTCTTCTGTGATTTTGCGCTCACACAGCTCGGATTACGAAGAGAGAAATTATGTTTTTATAAACAAGTGAACAGCTGTTCACGTCCCAAATGTCTACCCTCTGTGTCCCACTAAATTGGCGGACTGTTCGCTGCTCTATGATCTGTGCGCGGCCAATTATTCGCCGCACTGGATCCATAGCTGCAGCTGCTGCATATGGTCATAAGGACGTTCCGGCGGTCCGCGTGCGCCTTGCCGGCGGAACCTGTGCGCAAGATCTGCCGCGTATACGCTTGGCGATCAACACCTCCTTTCGCGCAACGCTTCTCTAGTATCCCGTCTCATCTGGACTCACGCGCGTGCGGCGGCGGGTTTACCTTGCCATGCGATGCCGGCTATAAATCTTCTGAGCTACGTTTTGCGCGCGTCCTATAGATTAGGCGATATGTTATTAATTGCACGAGGCTTTTGCTCGGCGCGGGACGCGAGACTGGTCAATGCGTGCGGTGCCATGATACCGAGTGCATTTGTCGTTTTCGCCCTATATTTGTGGGCTTATTTCCGTGTGGCGCTTAAAAAACATTTAAATGTCAAGCGAAGTAGGCATAGCACAATAGGGAACGGAGTTTATAGCTAGGAGTGGAGCGGCTCACCACCTCTCTCGTATTGTGCTGGCCCGTATCCCATCGATGCATAAAAATAGGAGCCTTAAGGCGGCGCTTATGTTTGCGGCTGCGAGCCGACTCGACTGGAAGTAATGGCCTACAATTCACTGCGACTGCAGTTGCTTGGTCGAATCGACTGCGACGCGATCTGTCCTGCGATGCGCCGCCACTAGTGTCACGAAAACAGGGCGCAACTGGACGGCAACTAGTCGTGGCCGATCGCTTCCAGTTGGCTCGAAATCGCGTTGCGCTTCCTCGAGGTCGGCTCGCAAGCCCCGACATAAGCCCGCCTTTAGAGAGTGTATAGCTAAAGAGAGCTAGCCCTCGCCCTCTGATTGTTTTTTCGTGCTTATTACGCGTTGCGATGCATAGAAAAATTGAATATCATGCCGAGGAAAGTAATAATGTGGTAGCACCAACGGTCTTGCGTAGGACGTCTCTTGATAGGATCACCATTGCACACGCCCCGACTATCCCCTTGTCTATTCGATCAGCTATCACTTGAGTGCCACTCAGCTGCAATGTTTGCGCGTGAACTGAGTGTTGATTGGGGACTGGCTCGTTGCCTCTTGCTTGTATCAGCGTGTCAATCTCATTTCACACGTGAGGCATTAATTGAAAGAGCGGGGCTACCACATATCAAAGCCCTCGAGTTCGTTTGCTCAGGCAAGTGCGGATTGTGTGTGACGCTCATAATCATACTCAGCACAGTGCGCACGGGCAGTATCAAACTACGATGTTAAACAATGGATTACATCTGCGTGTGCATATGTGTGTGAGTACCTCTGTATAATACGTTACAAGAACTATTTAGAAATGGTGGCATTAATTAGAAAAATATTAAAATTTTTCCTAAATTCAGGATCGTCGAGCTAAAGATTGTTTCCTATGATAGGATGTGTTTTGCCCAGCTCCAGCTTACAATACAAGTGTGAAAAACATTTTCTTGTTTCTTTTCGCTTTTCAGAGCATGGTGTAGTGTATACGGCTCGTGTGTGGAACTCATGGCCATTCGATGCAGCCAATAAAGCAAGAGCTTAAGGCAGCGAGTGCTTTCAGTGAGTATTTAGAATACCTGTCTTCATGATCCCACAGGTGAGAGGATTGATGTCAATTACTAATATATGCTACTGCGATTGAATACTGATGCTAATATATGTGGATATAATATATATACTATATATAGAATATATATATATATATATGTATATATACATATACATATTATACACACATATATAGTTATTTGTCAGGCCATTTTTCCCAGTTTGTTAGCATGTCGGTTGACTGCAGATGCGAACAGAGAAGTTAATGCACATCTCAGCCAGTGACGGGTTGCTCCTGTACCCTAATCGAGACCTGTAAGCTGCTTTACTTCGCCTCTAGGATATACAAATTCGTGCGAAGTTCGAAAAGTAATACGCAGTTGTACTAGTGCCCGGTAGCGAGTTTTTGGAATCTTGCCATCAAGTACGGCGTAGCGTGGTGCGGAAATGTAGCGACTTGAATTAGGCTAACAATGAAACCATATTTGCATCTAATTTGTCGGGCGCGTAATCAACCAACAGGTGCGCTCAACACACACACAGGCACGCAGGCAGCAGCAGTGATACAGCAATACCAACAACAACATCAACAACCAACAACAATAACGCCAACAACAACGAACTATAAACAGCATTGAGGACAACATAGTGTTACGGTCAGAAATAACGTCCGCGATGAAAACCAACAGATAATACGTCTAACACAGAAAGTTTGTTTAAGTCGACATCTTTAATTAACAATGGGTTGAATATTACGATATATAGTTATATAAGGAACGGTTCAAATAATGACTAAGATTAGCAACATATTTGTAAATCGAATTCTTCCTACGAGTTTTGATCGTAGCCAGGCCTAGAGTCCAGTGTAGCTTGCTGTCGCAATTCCTGTCTTTCCTGACGTTCCGAGGAAGCCAATGTTGACATGTAGCTTTGAGTAGATCTCAGTTGTTGCAGCTTTCTGGATCGGTGATGCACGCAGTTTAACTCAGTGCTGAACAAATCGCCCGCAGTACCACGTGAAGATCCAAATGATGATGACAGGGGTAGAAATTAATTTTGAACACGGGAGTCTTAATGGACTCCGACCCTCAAAATGAGGGAGTCTGCGAGCCAAAATAAGGGAGTCGCAGTCTGAGGTTCAAAATTAAAATATTAACAATAATGTTTGTGCTTATTTTTAAGATTCATGCGGTTGCACGTCTGTCAATTTTCTTTGGATATTAGACTGCAAAAATACGGTATTTCCACGAGGCCATGCTCTTGGAACGAACTAGTTAGTATAGCAGAATTTTCAGGGAGTCACACGGACTCCCGCATATGTCAAATCAGGGAGGCCGACAGTAAATCAGGGAGTATTTGACTTCGGACTCTGTCGGACTCTTCGGACTCTTTCGCACCCTGTGATGAACCACGACTGTGTTTTTTGTCAATGCACATTTTGCGTAACGACTATCGTCTATCACTTCACGATTATTGACTTAGTATCTGCCCCTCATGACTATGCATGCTGGCTTATATAGTAATCAGTATAGCTTCTGGAACACACACTTCAGCCCCACAAGCTATCTCGAACTTTCTGGACTGTACGCAGTGACCTTAGCATGTTTGTTGCTAAGCACACAATATGCACACGTAACACTAGCAACAACACCAACTGCAGCGGCAACAATAATAAAATGGCAACAGCAGCAGGCAGTGCAACAACAACAACAAGCAACAAACAACAACAACAAACGGCAAAGAAACAATGCAACAGTAACAAAAGCTACACAACAAAGACAACAACAACAACAGTAGCAAGCAACACAAGTACAACAACAACAAAACAGAAGACACATAACAACAACATAATAACAAAACAGCCAGCAACACCATCACAACAAAACAATAGCACATGTTAGCCATGTTATTCCATAAGCCATTATTCATCTGCAGACTGTGTTGGCATGACAACTACAACAACAACAAAAACCACTACAACTACAACAGGTGCTAATTACGCTGTACTGCCGGCCAACGAACTAACGTCTCACCTCTTCCTCTGGCAGAATGTGAAAACTTAGGCAGACAGGCCTTAAAACGGTTATTGCGAGTTTTTTTGGCTCAGAAAAACTAAATATAGCTGAATGTAGTCTCACCTGACAGTGGAAATATCACTGATTATACGCAACATTAAAACACCAACATTTTATGCACTTATAGCATGGAAAAATGGATTTGACCACATCATACTAGCTCCGGATATTATCGGTGAGAGGGTCTATGTCCCCCGGGGTACTGCCAGTACGTACCCTGGTACTATCTAATATGCGGACCGTACGCTCGCCTACTCCACTAACGAGTCTAGGGAGTCGCTACGCCTACTCCCTAACCCGACCCGAACCCTAACCCTAACCCTAACCCTAACCCTAATCCTAACCCTAACCATATCAAATAGTGACCAGGGTACGTTCCGGTATACCGGACCCTACCACTGACATCTACTGTCAAGTGATCGATCGGTAGACTGGTTCGTGGCCCCATTGTTTTTAACAATGTTTGTACTTAGTGCGTTCGATTTGCTTCCCCAGAGCCACCTGGGTTAACCTGGGTAAGAAATGGAACGCATCTGGGTTAAGGGCGGACACTAGGCGATTAATGGGCGATAAATCCGGTGAAATCGCCTAGTGTGTTCCACCTCGATTTAATGCATAGATCAAAACGTTTTGATATTATCGGCGATTTAGTCGCTTGATTTAGTCGCCCGATTTAATCGCCTAGTGTGTCCGGGGCCGGCGATAAAATTGCCCGATTGTACAATTCATCATCCAATCAGAGTTGTTCAATGATACTGACGTAATATAGCGTATATACGTATAATAGCAATGTTTCATGTTTAGTATGTCATGTCATGTAATAGCGATGCACGCACGCACGGACGCACGTGTACGTGCACACGCACGCACACACTCATGCACGCACGTGTACGTGCGCACGCACACATGCATGCACGCACGTGTACGTGCACACGCACGCACGCACGTCTACGTGCACATGCATGCACGCACGCACGCACGCACGTGTACCTGCACACACACGCACGTACGCACGCACGCCACAATGCACAACGAGTGTACCTGCACGCCGTACACACGCCGCCACGCACACATGCACACACGTGTACCTGCACACGCACACACGCACGCACGCACGCACGACACGCACGCACGCACGTGTACGTGCACACGCACGCACGCACGTCTACGTGCACATGCATGCACGCACGCACACACGTGTACCTGCACACGTACACACGCACGCACGCACACATGCACACACGTGTACCTGCACACGCACACACGAACGCACGCACGTGTACGTGCACACGAACGCAGGCACGTACGCACGCACGCATGCCGCAGTCCGTGAACTGCACACGCACGCACGCACGTATATGTGCATACGCACGCTCGCACGCACGTGTACGTGAACACGCACGCACTCACACACGCACGCAGGCACGCACGTGTACGTTCACACGCGCACGCAGCGCGCATGCACGCATGTACGCACGTGTAAGTGCACACGCACGCACGCACGCACGCGCACGAACGAACGCACGTGTACGTACGCACGCACGCACGCCACGCACGCACGTGTACTTGCACACGCACCAGCACGCCACGCGCGCACGTGTACTGCACACGCACACATGCACGCACGTGTACCGACGCACGCACGACGCACGTATACGTGCACACGCACACACGCACGCAGGCACGCACGTGTACGTTCACACGCACGCACGCACGCATGTACGCACGTATACGTGCACACGCACACACGCACGCATGCACGCACGTTTACATACACACGCACGCATGAATGCCACGCAAGGCTGT
>NW_014577123.1:641601-650520 GCF_000485595.1 Priapulus caudatus | reverse complement strand
GGAGTACATTGTATCAGCTACGCGATTGGTGAGCGCGGAGTAGAGACTAGCGTACTCGGAGTACAGCTATCAGTTACAGCGATTGTGAGGCGAGTTAGAGACTACGTCTCAGAGTACATGTATCAGTACAGCAATTGTGGGCGAGTGAGGACTAGCGTCTCGGAGTACATGTATCATACAGCGATTGTGAGGCGAGTAAGAGACTAGCGTCTCGGAGTACATGTATCAGTACAGCGCATTGTGAGGCGAGTAGAGAACTAGCGTCTCGGAGACGTATTGAGTACAGCGATTGTGAGGCGAGTAGAGACTAGCGTCTGGAGTACATGTATCAGTATAGCGATGTTGAGGCGAGTAGAGACTAGCGTCTCGGAGTACATGTATCAGATACAAGCGATTGTGAGGCGGTAGAGATAGCGTCTCGGATACATGTATGATACAGCGATGTTTGAGGCGAGTAGAGACTAGCGTCCCGGAGTACATGTATCAGTAACAGCGATTGTGGGCGAGTAGAGACTAGCGTTCGGAAGTACATGTATCTGTACAGCAATTGTGAGGCGAGTAGAGACTAGCGTCTCGCGAGTACATGTATCCAGTACACGCGATTGTGAGGCGAGTAGAGACTAGCGTCCGGAGTACATGTATCAGTACAGCGCATTGTGAGGCGAAGTAGAGACTAGCGTCTCGGAGTACATGTATCATCAGCGATTGTGAGGCCGAGTAGAGACTACGTGTCTCGAGTACAGGTATCAGTACGCACGATTATGTGAGAGGCGAGTAGAGACTAGCGTCTCAGGCTGTGTTTGTGCAACGACACGAACACTTTGAATACATCAAAGGTATCATATGAGATGCCTTCCCTAGAGATTTATTTCTCCGAAGTACTTTGTTTACAAACACTCGCATTAGGAATGATACATAAAAAGGCAAACACCTAGCTATGCCACATGTAGGGTGATGCCTTCCCTGGAGATTTGTTTTGGCTAATAACAGTGATCTGACTACCACAGTCGACCGGATGCTGCGAGGGCAACCTCCTAGATACGTCAGCTAACGCCTTCCCTGGAGATTCATATCTCGGAAGAGAATTTGCATGAACTGCAATTCACTCATCGTCTCATGTTGCGAAGCTGAATCGCTGTCGTCATGGCGACAATTACGGATGCAGTTATCCACGCAACCGTGGCGCCGGCGGCGGCGGCGGCAACAGCAGCATCAGCGGAAGCCGTTGTGCACTTGTGTCTGCAGCGGCAGCGGCGTTATGAACTGTTTACCTGCGGCTGCAGTGGCGTTAGTGATTCAATCACCCGCTCAGTGAACTCGCGCCGTGGCAGTTGGTCCGTGTCATTGTAAAAATGAGGAAGACCGGACGCTATTACCTTTACCTATTGGCCTGCCCGCGCATGCAACCATGCCCCACCGTTATCGCCGCCACCACCATCGCTGTTGATGACTGTCGTGTTGCCAGAAATACACTAACATTAAACAAGGAAGTACATTAACACTAAAGAAGGGAGTACATTAACATTAAACAAGGAAGTACATTAACACTAAAAAAGGGAGTACATCAACACTAAACAAGGAAGTACATTAAAACTAAAGAAGGGCGTACATTAACATTAAACAAGGAAGTACATTAAAACTAAAGAAGGGAGTACATTAACATTAAACAAGGAAGTACATTAACACTAAAAAAGGGAGTACATCAACACTAAACAAGAGAAGTACATTAAAACTAAAGAAGGGAAGTAAATAACACTTATCAAGGAAGTACATTAACACTAAACAAGGAAGTACATTAATACTAAAGAAGGGAGTACATTAACACTAAACAAGGAAGTACATTAACACTAAACAAGGAAGTACATTAACACTAAAGAAGGGAGTTCGCTAACACTAACTACTTAAGGGAGTACGCTAACACTAACTAAGGGAGTACATTAACACTAAACAAGGGAGTACACTAACACTAACTAAGGGAGTACGCTAACACTAACTAAGGCAGCATAATGTAACACTAAACAGGGAGTACACTAACCACCTAACTAGGAGTACACTAACACTAACTAAGCGGAGTAACACCTAACACACTAATGGAGTACACTAAGTCACTAACACTAAACTAGGGAGTACACTAACACTAACTAAGGCAGTACATTAACACTAAACAAGGGACTTACACTAACACTAACTAAGAGAGTACGCTACCACCAACTAGGGAGTACACTAAACACTAACTTAAGGAGTACGCTAACACATAAACTAAGGGATACATAACACTAACTAAGCGAGTACATAACAACTAAGGGAGTACGCTAACCACTAAATAAGGGAAGTACACTAACACAAACTAAGGGAGTACACTAACACTAAACTCTAAGGGAAGTACATTAACACTAAACAAGGAGTACACTAACAACTAACTAAGGAGTACACTTAACACTAACTAAGGGAGTACACTAACACTAACTAAGGAGTACACTAACATAACTAAGGGAGGTACATTAACACTAAACAAGGGAGTACCTAACACTAACTAAGGGAGTACAACTAACACTAACTAAGGAGTACCTTAACACTAACTAAGGAAGTATACGTTTATATTAAAAGATTCGGTAAGTTAACAAGAACCATTGGCAGCTTGATGACTGTCGTGTTGCCAGTAAGTGCATAACACTAAACATTAGAAGGCACACAACATAGCAGTGCACAACACTAAACATTAAAAAGTTGCACTAACACTAAACATAAAAGAATGTGCACTAAACGTAAACATTAAAAAGTCCACTAACGCTAAACATTAAAGAGCTGCACTATCTTGCTACGCACGCACGCACGCACGCACGTCTACGTGCACATGCATGCACGACTAGGCGATTTCACCGGCAATTTAGTCGCCCGATTTAATTGCCTAGTGTGTACACTCGACTCGCGCCATAGAATCGGGCGATTTAGTCGGCCGATTTAGTCGGCCGATTTAGTCGCCCGATTTAATCGCCTAGTGTGTCCGGCCCTTTACGGAAGATAAACGAACGGTTTTTGGGTTAACCCGGGTTAATTATCATCATGGATGCCAGTAACAAGAAAAAAAGAATAGCAATTGCAATCTTATTATTAAAATGAAATCTAAGAATGAGCAAACACACGCAGTCATCGACAGTCATGCTTCATTACTGCTTGAAGATTTTTGATTTTTGAAGATTTCGTTGCAATGAATTGTGGGATACTTCCCCAAGTGAGCGGCTCGGCTAACGGATTACTTCGGCCTCACCCGGGTAACGCAAAAATACCACGTGACTGCCAAATCGAACGTATTTGAGGCTGGCCCGAGTAGACCCAGGTTAACTTGGGGAAGCAAATCGAACACACTAAATGTCATAGGGTCTAGCGTGCTTAGAGCGTGCAGAGCGTCTACTTTTACTAGCACGTCTATTAAACAGGGAAAACTTGTTGATGGCAATGAGTTATATATATATATATAGCTCTTTGGATCTTGGTTGAGAGAAGCTGCCGCCGGGGACTATAGTAAAATCGATGGAAGGATGGGAAATTGGGACTGTGGGGGACGGGGAAAATAACTAGTCTGCAGGACTAACGGTTATGGGTCATTCACTAATCCTTCTTATTTTTTACTAGTCTCGGACTAACGGACTAGCGTTAGTGTCGAACCCTGATAACAGACTTTACGCGGTATTAGTACTACACTGCTGTTACGCTAGTATGAACCTCTGTGTTTACACTCTGACCTGATTTCTACGATTAAGGTTAGGGTAAGGTTAAGGTTAGATGGGTTGAGTTTAGGCCTGGCCTATTATAATACCCATATCTGTCCAATGTAAGTCTAGTTTGTTTTTAAAGCAGTTGACCGTCTTGGCCTCGACAACAAATGTTGGCAGTGCGTTCCATGCATTCACCACTCTTTGGCTGAAGAAGTGCTGTCGCAATTGCAGCCTGGATCTATTTTTGAATAGTTTCAGGGGATTACCCCTGGTGCGACGGTATGCATTACTGCACCGTGATAGATGTCTCGTGCTACCGCGAGAAAGTCTGAGAGATGGCAACGGTAAACAGAAACAGAACACAAAATTGTAATCGTGCATGATTTCATTGGATTTGGTGTTTACGAAGGTTCTAAGGCATTTTATCATTACTCTAGATAACTGCTGTTACTCAAGCAATAACGGTAGGTATCATGAAAGTGGGGAAAACACTGGAAAACTCTCGCAATAATTACTTTTATTTCTTATAACTGAAACAACAACAGCAACAGCAACAGCAACAACAGAAACAACAACAACAACAACAGCAACAGCAACAATAACAACAGGTGCCAATTACGCTGTACCACCGCCAACGAACTAACGTCTCATCTCTTCCTCCGCAGAGTGTGAAAACTTAGTCAGGCAGATGCTACTAGTCGATGCGGAGAAGCGAGCGACAGTGGAGCAGATTGCCAGCCACAGCTGGATGCGGGCCGACCACGAGGACCCGGACTATGAGAAGTTGCTAGGTAACGTAGCGCGCAGGCAGACGCCGCGACTACGAGAAGTTGCTAGGTAACGTAGCGCGCAGGCAGACGCCGCGACTACGAGAAGTTGCTAGGTAACGTAGCGCGCATCAGACGCCGTGACTACGAGAAGTTGCTAGGTAATGTAGCGCGCAGGCAGACGCCGGCAGATGCAGTGACGGTGATAGATAGGAGACAGACACGTTTGCACATTCTGTGGTTTCAGCAGTGCTTCTAGAACATTAGCTCTGTGTTTCGTGGTTCTGGTAGTGCTATTCAGGGAAAAAATTTAAATTTATTTTTTGGGGTCTACTTTTCAAGCTCGCGTGCATGAAAATAGATAGCACTCTAAAATTTGGTTTGCATTGAACTCTATGCAAATTTCCGGGGGCTCTTTTGGGCATTTCCGGGGCTCTTTTTGGCATTTCGGGGGCTAAATCGCACCGAGCCCCCATGTATTTTTTTCACTGGTGCTATTTGAACATTATTGCGTTCCATGGTTAGTGTTTCCACGTTGTGATGGCGATGCATCATCCAACTTCCAGAACCCACGATCTCACCAATGAGCTAATTTTGCATTACATTAATTTGACTTTAGTCTCAGCAATAAAACCATTCCTTGCAACAATATTGTTGCCAGTTCAGTCGAGCTGGACCAGTTTTTACGTGTTTGTCATGCATGCAAGCCACATTGTTGAATGCGTTGGCACTTTGCTGCTAAGCATTATCTTTTAAAATGACCGATCGCAACAGTGATTGGCTAGAGTTGGCTGTCAGCTATTCCTGGTAGACATCGTAATGATTACTACACTTAATCAGCCTGTTCTGTAGTCAAAATTTCCCACAATCCACTACACTTTTTAAAATGCAAACATGGCTTATTTTCCACTGTCTCTTTCTCTCTCTCTCTCTCTCTCTCTCTCTCTCTCTCTTTCTCTCTCTCTCTCCTGTCCTCTCTATCTCTCTTTTTCTCTCTCTCTCTCTCTCGTCCGCTCTCTCTCGGGCAGAAAAATTTTCTTCTCGCTTGCCTCTCGCTCCCTATAGTCAAATTCCCACCGCCTACAATACACTCATTCTCCATCGTCTCTTTCTTTCTCTGTGTCTCTTGCAGCCGACATCTCCAGTCTGAACGTGGACACGGTGACGCAGTGGAACGACGCTGTGCTGGCTCACATGCAGTCGCTGGGGTTCGCCCGGGAAGCCGTCATGGAGGTAAACACAAAACATCCAATAACAAACAAGAGCAATCGGAGATAGCAAACCTCCGCTACAGCGTAACCGTCCCCCCCCCCCATCTTGCTGGTACACCCAATATAGAGTTGGATGAAATTTTCAGAAATTGAGGGAAAAAAATATCCAGGATTTTTTTTTTAATGAATTTTGAATGCGTCCGAAGTCTGCCCAGACCACCAACCGTGCGCAGCTTTGCTGCCCTCCCTCCAGGCAGGATGGGTTAGCTTAGCTACGCCCCTACCATGTACCATGTACCAGTAGCTAGGAAGCCTGGAGGTGGGGGGGGGCACTGCTAGTTATGTAATCTGCACTGTCATGGTGGCGTGCTCGAGCCTTGCAACGCACAGTGGGATCCCGCGCCGCTCCACAGACTCTCTCATTTTAGTCGACGACGGCGTGAATATGGCGTCAATTAATGTTTAATTCTATAGCATGGAAAAGAGGGGAATAAAAACCAGTGTGCTCGTTTATTACGCCGATGCTTTCTCATCGCGTGCGGCGTGTGCATTATTTACTGCTGTAAACACGCGCATTACATCGGCACTACATTACCGTACATTACCTACATTACCACGACGTGTTAATGTACTCCTAATGGGCTGCCTAATATATATATATATCACTGTTTCTCCCCCTTGGGAAAGCGAGGTGTGCTGCTAATTTTTTGTGTGCGTGCCTGCGTGTATGCAAAAGTCGGTCCTTTTCACTTGATGCATATCAATAGTACGCAGAGAAACTTGGGTTAACTTATGTTAGGGCAGGAAAATATACGAGATGTTTCGAGAAGCAAATAGAGTGATGTAAGGTAGGAATGTCTTAATGTAAAGAAATTTCTATTACATGATGATCATACTTTTGATTTCGGTGACATTTTTCTAGAATTTTAAAACATTGTTTAACCTCGAATTAGTGTCAACAAGTAAATTTGTTTATATCTGGTTAGTCACATGTATGCTTACATATTGCAACGAACGTGTATGTACTCTATTAAGGGTATATGTTCATGATCTTGGTAATAATTAAAATGTCCTCAGCACTCATTAAATGTATCGAAATCTGACGCGCGTAAGGTATATCATTTCACGAGAGCGAATCTCCAGGATTATAATGGACGTTAACGGGAAACCTAACGTAGAAGATTTTCGGACTGGAACCCCTTCGTTAAACGTGGGATCGGTGTGGAAAACAAAAGGGAAAAAACCCACGTATGGTGTAGCGATTGCTCCGTAACGTTGAGTATAATAGATATGATGAAGACTCGTTTCGCAGAGGATAATGAAGAGTCTTCAGACGTCTGTCGTCCACACGCAAAACTTGACGGTAGTGCGAAAAACTCGGCAGTAATCGCAGTGCGGTCACTACGCTATTATTCACGTGTTTCATATCTGGCTTCGTTCATCTCGTGCGGATTCTCACCGGATGTCGGAGCAGTGCTCTATAATAGGTCTCTTCGAGGCGTTTGTATGGCGATTCGCTTTTCGTTTCGCTCGACTGTATGCATGTGTTATTCAGGGGAGGCACAATGTGAACATGACGTGGCGAGTGCTTGGCGCTCGATTTCAATTGAAATATAAAAAAAAAATTCCGCGTAGAAATGAATCAGTAAATTTTCCTGTGAACGAAGCCAACTGACGTAGGCCGGCACAAATTTTCACGAGGCGGCCCGCGATACCGGCGGCCGATCTTATCGACACGGGAAAAAAGGGTGTGTGTTACTGAGTACTCTGCTGAGTACAGTGGATCCCCCGAGATACGAATGTAATTCGTTCCACAGATTTGTTCGTATCTCGAAAAATTCGTATATCGCCCCCTTTATAGGACGTACAGCAATTTACGTACAGCAAGTGCAATCATGAGAGCACAACCACATTCAGTGAGTCACGTACTTTAACTTACTCACCGAAAGAGCGCGCGCTACGCCTATGCCCTGATTGGCTGATTCGTAAGACGTTCGTATGTTGAATTTTATTCGTTTTGTCGAATACATTACGTTAAACGGGAGGTCGTTCGTATCTCGAAAATTCGTATGTCGAGCCATTCGTATCTCGGAGGTTCACTGTACTAGGTCGTCAGTGGACTTGTGCTGCTGTGTGGGAAGTTGTCGTCGTGTTAGCGCTCATGGGCCGCGACGCGCGTCTCGCAAGAGCGCCCGAACTATGATTTACACCTAGAAGATAACTAAACGATAATTATTACTAGAAGAGAAGATCACACGTCGAATAAGAAATCGCTAATGCGCTCCCGCTCGGTAAACTCGCGCACGTCCAGCCGCGCGTGTTTACCATCCCGCCGTCACTCGCGCGATGATCCGATCCTGCGTCCAACACGCGCGCCAACCTTTCCCCGGTGCGGGTGAGAGAGCGTTGTCAGGGGCTAATCTAGCTGCTTAATATGTGCACCCATGGTGAGCGTAGCGAGCGTAAAAAAATTATATGTAATATACTTATCTATCACATTAAATTGGGCGTTTGGTCGACACATTTTATTCAGATAATAGATTATAGATCTTATATGAGCATTTTATTATAAAACAGTGCCTATATTATGATAGATACATGGAGATCTGCATCAGAGCTCTGCTAATTTGTGCGTTATATTAGTTTTGTAATTTTGGCGTTTTGCTAGGGGTCGTAATTTGGCCGCCGGTATTCGGTATGAAAAATGGCTTGGATTAGACCCTGGATGTTCGTGAAGGGGCGATCGCGGCGATGCTGCGCTTGAGTCTGCGATGGGGGACGCCGCGCCACGCCGCGCGCTGGCTCAGGTGATCGTCTGACGGGTAATGAGATCCCTCAGGCTTGTACGGGAGCAAGCGAACGCGTGGGTACAGCCGCGACGACGTGTACACTCGTAACGTAGAGCACTGACAGTACGAGCCAGGGAGTTTAGGCCTGGATGCACATGTGAGGCATGGATCGGCTTTGAGTTGGAGAGAGCTGATCTCTGCAGAAAGTCCTGATCTCCAGCTAAAACCCTGATCTCCAGCTTAAGCCCTGATCTCCAGCTAAAGGCCTGATCTCCAGCTAAAGCCCTGATCTCCAGCTAAAGCCTTGATCTCCAGCTAAAGCCCTGATCTCCAGCTAAAGCCCTGATCTCCAGCTAAAGCCTTGATCACCAGCTAAAGCCCTGATCTCCAGCTAAAGCCCTGATCTCCAGCTAAAGCCCTGATCTCCAGCTAAAGC
>NW_014577123.1:639856-641576 GCF_000485595.1 Priapulus caudatus | reverse complement strand
TGTGTGTGTGTGTGTGTGTGTGTGTGTGTGTGTGTGTGTGTGTGTGTGTGCGTGTGTGCGTGTGTGTGTGTGTGCGTGTGTGTGTGCGTGTGTGTGTGTGTGTGCGTGCTCTCTGCCTGGCTTGGTGCGTTGTTTGCGTAGTTTTCAGTTGGGGGGGGGGGAGAGCCTCAAGAGCATGTTAATGTTCATACGTTCGTTTTAGCTGCATTTTCACATCATTTAACAATTCCGCGAGCTCAACGCTGCCGTAGTGCCTAGTTCGCGCGCGTTTGATTTCCCCCGCGCACATTCACGTCATCGTTTCATATTTTTTAGTCGAGCGCAAAACCGAAAACATATCGTCGGATGCTGCTGGAGGTCAGCCATTGCTGACTGTTCCACTGCAGCTACTACAGAACATGCAGGCGACTGCAGCTAGTCAGGTGCGTTGTCCCTCCCCCCACGTCTCCCGGGCAGGATCGGTAATATGTTCCCATAGATACGGTTACGATAGATACAGTATAATACATTTATTAATAATGCTCGTCCAGTAATGGGTTAATATGATATTTGATCATAGCTCGACAACTCATATCACGCGACAGAATTATAATTTTTCCCAACTGATGATGGAAGCGCCTCATTCAAGGTCAAGACTCGCGATGACGACGGCTAATCAACTTAATTAACAAAATTATAATTCTGTCGCGTCATATGAGTTGTCGAGCTATGATCAAATATTATATTAACGTATTACTGGATGAGCATTATTAATAAATCTATTATACCGTATCTATTGTGACATTTATTGGAACATATTACCAATCTAATACTGTATAAGCTGTATATTTCGCGGTGGTTTAGTTTTCGCGAATTTCGCGAATGCGTCCCCGACCGCAAAAAGAACAATACGCGAATAATTCATACCGAATAATACCGAATAATTCATAATTCACCGACCGCGAAATTAACCACTCACAAAATTTTCCGTCAAGTCTGAATTTGCGAAAATATCTGTATGCGAAAAATACGGCTTATGCAGTAATATCGATAAGTGAAATTAAAGCGTCGCACGCTCGCGGCTCAACGGCCGAATCGCGACCTATCGACCTCGACACCGTCATTATAGTGGTCGTTGCCGTGTGTTTCCAGAAGGGGGCGCCGGACGACTTTGACGAGGATTCCGATGAGTGCGATGAGCCTCCGCCCGAGGTGCTCAAGCGTTATCTGTCGATGAGGCGGCACACGGTCGGCGTCGGCGACCACAGGTGAGAGCGGTGAGCGGGGCCGCGTGGCGCCGGGCAGGAGGGAGTGTGGCGTGGGGCAGGGTAGGGGGGAGCGTGGTGCGGGGCAGGGTAGGGGGAGCGTGGCGCCGGGCAGGACAGGGGGGAGCGTGGTGCAGGGCAGGACAGGGGGAGCGTGGTGCTGGGCAGGACAGGGGGGAGCGTGGTGCAGGGCAGGGAGGAGCGTGGTGCAGGGCAGGACAGGGGGGAGCGTGGTGCAGGGCAGGACAGGGGGAGCGTGGTGCAGGGCAGGACAGGGGGAGCGGCGTGGGTCAGGCAGGACAGGGGGAAGCGTGGCGCGGGCAGGACAGGGGAGGCGTGGCGGCGGGCAGGACAGGGGGGAGCCGTGTGCGTGGCAGAACAGGAAGAGCGTGTGCGGGCAGGCAGGGGAGCGTGGTGCGGCGCAGGACAGGGGAGCGTGGCCAGGACAGGGGAGGTGGGCAGACAGGGGGAGCGTG
>NW_014577123.1:632007-635820 GCF_000485595.1 Priapulus caudatus | reverse complement strand
CCGCGGCCGAAAAGTCTCCCGCACAAAGATGCAACCAGATGCTGCGCCGCCCACCGTTCATGTCGCACGTAACGTGTCACAGTGCTGTCTACGCTTGGGGGGGGGGGGGGGCGGCAGCGCGCAAAATAGAGGGACAGTAACGAGAAGGGGAGAGGGGGAGAGGTAAGGGTGGAGAATGGCGTGAGAGAGAGGGAGAGAGGTAGAAGGAGGCGGACGGTAAAGGCAGAGGGGAGAGAAAGAGGTGAGGGGAGATGATGAGAGAGGTATGGGAGACGAGAGATGAGAGATTAAGGGGGAAGACAGAGAGAAAGAGAGAGAAATTCGAGAGAGAGACAGAGACGAGGATCGAGAGCCAGAACGAGAGAGAGAGAGTCATAGAAAGAGAGAGAGAGACATAGAAAGAGAGAGAGAGAGAGAGAGAAGTTTTGAACTTGAAGTCAGAGAGAAAGAGAGCAAGAGCGAGAGCGAGAAAGAAAGAGACAGAGAGCGAGAAAGAGCAAGAGGGAGGGAGAGAGAAAGCAAGAGAGAGAGAGAGAGAGAGACGAGACTGAGGAGAGGAGACAGAGGAGAGTGAGCGAGAGTCATGCAGAGAGAAGAGAGAGAGAGAGAGAGAGAGAGAGAGAGAGTCCAGCGAGAGTCAGGGGGGGCGAGAGAGAGAGAGAGAGAGAGAGAGAAATAGAGAGCAAGAGAGAGAGTGAGAGAGCGAGAGCGAGAAAAAGCAAGAGAGAGGGGGAGAGAGAGTATGAGAGCAATAGAGAGAGAGAGAGAGACAGAAAGAGAGAGCGCGAGGGAGAGAGACAGCGCGGCATGGTGCGAGGGAGAGAGAGAGAGACATAGAAAGAGAGAGCGAGAGAGAGAAGTTTTGAACTCTCTGTGTTAACACGAGGCCCTCAATCTCCACAGATGCGGTCAACGCGAACCCTATGGGACGGCGGGCGTCGGACGGCGGCGCGCACGTACATCTGTTCGCGCAGCAGCTGCACAGGCAGCTTCTGCAGAGACAGGGCAGCCGATCCATCAGCTCAGAGATACAGGTAACCACGGCAACAGCAGCAGCGGCACCATCTATATACGCGAAGATCTCTGCCGTCCCGTCGGTCAACCGACAGAATTTGTGTCAGTCTGTGCGGTGTTTTTTAATTTTTTATTATATTATTTTTTTATTTTTTTATTTTTTATTAATTATTTTTTCGGTGTTTTAAAAAAAATAATATTATTTTTTTAATTATATTTATAAAATTTAATATGTAATATAAATATATACACACTCACACATACAAATTTGTGCTTATTTACTCCTGATATATATATATATATATAATTACCGTTCACAGGTGTCTCCGGGCGGAATCGTGATGAAGCTGTCAGCGCCCTCTGTAGGCACGCTCAGCATGGGAGCGCCACTGCAGGGCCTGGACGAAGACAGCAGCCAGGGACAGGAGAGCGACGGAGGTCCAGACCAGGAGGCTGCTGCCTTGTACGTATCTGTGGCAACCGCCATGTTCGCTAATATACGGGATGTTTTATATACTTGGCCGATAAGCTGTGAATTGTCTGAGGCAGATGGCCTCTATAATCCTGTGTACTTTTATGCAAACATTAACATGGGTGATGTAATGTATCTTTGATGGCCCCATATCGAAGTTAAATACTTGTACAGGTAGGTCCCGTTTTACGACAGGGTTGCGTTCCAGTAAAACAGGGTGGTAAAATTAAAAGTTGTAAAACAAGACCAAATATAGTACAATTAAATGCTATCATTCCGCCCATAGTGCACCACGAAAAACAAAAGAAGCGCATATTGCGTGTTTGGACTCAGGCATTGCTGCGATGTGTTATTGAGTTGCGATTTTTTTGTTATTTTCATTTTTTAGGTAATTTTAAAAAGGTTGTTAATGTGAAAAGTCGTAAAACGGACCATCGTAAAATGGGACCTACCTGCAGATATTTCTCCATAAATAATGATATACATAATACACATCTGCGCGTGCCTCCGCAATGAAAGGAACATGTAATTTTGGTGCAAATACATTTACCCCTTGCCACTATATATGTATGTATGTATATTTGCATATGTGTGTATATGTATAAGGAGTAAATTTATGTGTTTGTAACATGTTCCTTTTAGATATTTG
Organism: Priapulus caudatus; assembly: GCF_000485595.1. Taxonomy (NCBI): domain Eukaryota; kingdom Metazoa; phylum Priapulida; class Priapulimorpha; order Priapulimorphida; family Priapulidae; genus Priapulus; species Priapulus caudatus. The sequence continues at coordinate 633,685 of NW_014577123.1, read as the reverse complement.
AAAACACGAGGAAAGACAAAGCGGCACACACTGGCGGCGACGAAGGCTTCACACGAGGTGTCTGAAGATGTCCAACGCAAGCTGCAGCCAATCAGATCGCGGCGTGGGAGTCTGCTGACACCACCTGAGTCGCATCTTGGTGGTAGGTGTCATGGCGGTCACGAAGTTGTTCAGAAATCGTCAACGTGACTGTGCAATGTTACTACATGTAAATCTGTACAGTTCTTACATGTACTTCTGCACAGTTCTGACGTGTAATTACACACAATTCTTACATCTAATTGTACACAATTCTTACATCTAATTGTACACAATTCTTACATCTAATTGTGTACATTTTTCACGTGTAATTGCATACAATTCTTACACATAATTCTGGACAATTCTTACATGTAAAGCTGGGACGCTATCGACTTTCACTCATTAAGTTGACAGATTCAACAACTTTTCGACTTTCCTTAACATCATCTCCGCAAATATAAATTCTTATGAATATCAACGCTCTATGGAGAAACTCCGCGAACGTGAACTCTTATGAATATAAACTCGCTGCAGAGAAACCGGGACGTTCTCAATGTTACTATATTCAGTGCGTTTTACCGACTGTGTAGGGCAGGACAGGGGTGAGCGTGGTGCAGGGCAGGACAGGGGGGAGCGTGGCGCGGTCGCGTGGTTTTTCAGCAGATTCATCCTTCCAAATCACTTCCGTTGAGTTCGTTTTTCGATTATTTAAAATTTGGCAGGTATCTGATATGAGAATTATCGAGAGTTTGTGACCCTAACTTGCTGGCAGAGATCCTTGTATAAGTGTGTGTGCATGCGTTTGTGTGTGTGTGTGGGTGCATGTGTGTGCGTGCGTGCGTGTGTGTGTGTGTGGGTGCATGTATGTGCGTGCGTGCGTGTGTGCGTGTGTGTGCGTGCGCGGGCGAGGGTGCGCGCGTGCGTGCATGAATGTGTGCTTTCTTGCATGCGTGGTTACACAGGTCCATGGTCCGTGCGTGCGTGCGTGCGTGCGTGCGTTGGTGCGTGGCTGTATATGTATACAAATCTCCTTTGCAATAAAGACATCAGCTCTCTCTCTGTGCACAACCGACAATCGCGACGTCGACGTTGACGTGTGTGCTTCTGTTTCTCGCCGCGCACACAGGCACGAGCTCCCAGAGGACATCCGTGCACAGCTCATGCAGCTTCCTCCGTCCGCTAACGACCTGAGCACCGCCGTACCGTTGCTGCCGACGTGCGGCGCCGCGGCGACGGCGGCAGCATCCGCAGGAGGAGGAGCAGAGATGCTGAGCATCAATCCGGGTGCAGCGCGTGGCTTCCGTCCCGCGGCGAAGTTCCCGCACAAAGATGCAACGATGCTGCGGCCGCCACCGTTCATGTCGCACTGTACGTGTTATCGCTGTCTACGCTTGCGGCAGCGCGAATAGAGGGACTAGTAACGAGAGAGGGGGAGAGGGGGAGAGGAGAGAGGGGGAGAGGGGGAGAGAGGTAAAGGGGGAGAATGGGTTGAGAGAGAGGGGAGAGGTAGAGAGAGGGGGAGGTAAAGGCAGAGGGGAGAGGAAAAGAGGTGAGGGGAGATGATGAGAGAGGTATGGGGAGAGGAGAGATAGAGAGATAAGGGGGAAGAGAGAGAAAGAGAGAGAAAGCGAGAGAGAGAGAGAGAGAGAGAGAGAGC
>NW_014577123.1:619714-630279 GCF_000485595.1 Priapulus caudatus | reverse complement strand
GGGGTGGGGGAGGAGGAGGAGGCGGGATGGTACAAAAGGGGGTGGGGGAGGAGGAGGAGGCGAGATGGTACAAAAGGGGCGGTGAAGGAGGAGGCACCAGGGAGGGGTTTTGATTATGTTATGGATGAGAAGCGGGGATTGTTTCCTGTTTGTGAACTGTTTTTAATGGGTTTAGGTCTCGCCAATGATTGGTCAGAATGATTGGTCATGTGATTAATCTTGGTTCTGGCCCTTTGCGCTAAGCGATCATCCTGTCATCAGAGAAACACAATTCTGAATGTACCATGAATAATATCGTGTTACTTTTTCAGTACTGTTGCGTTTCATCACAGTCCCAAGTTTTGTCCTAAAATTGTGATTACATTGAAGGAGTCCCTTCCCTCATAGTCTGGGGGCAAATGCGAAATTAGTTGAATTTCTCTGATAGTAATTGGCACTTAAAAAATCTAAAAAGCAATCATAATTAATAATAATAATAATCAACTAGAAACAAGTAATAGGCAATTGACTAGGTGAATATGACTTTACTGAACACAATGTGGATTTTTTGTAAAACGTCACACGCACGACTCCCTCAGCTGCACTGCAGCGCTACTGATGTATCATGGTTCGTGTCTCTCTCTCGTGCGCAGGCTGAGCTGCAGCAGAAGCATACGCTGCATGTACAGGAGCGGCGGTGTGGGAGCACGCCTGAGAGCATGCACCTTGGTGAGATGACGTCGCCACTCCTCACCGTTACCCCGCAGTCACTGCCAAACGGCCGCTGTCGCTCGCCACCCACAGGCGGTGAGTAATGCGAAAGTCTCTCTCTGTCTGTCTCTCTCTCTCTTTCTCTCTGTTTTTTTCTCCCTCTCCCTCTCCCTCTCCTTCTTCCTCTCCCTCTTTCTCTATCGCCCTCTCCCTCCCCCTCTTTTTCTGCCTCCCCATCTCCCTCTCTCTCTCCCTCTCTCTCTTTCTCTATCGCCCTCTCCCTCTCACCCCTTCTCTCTCTTCCCTTTCTCCCTCGCCCTCTCCCTCTCCCCCTCTCCCCCTCTCTCTCTCCTCCTCTCCGCTCTCTCTCCCTCTCCCTCTTTCTCCCTCGCCCTCTCCCTCTCCCCCTCGACCCCTCCCTTTCTCCCTCGCCCCCTCTCTCTTTCCCTCTCTCTTTCTCTTTCTGCTGGAGTGCTGGTGATCTCTTAGAGCTGTTTTTTTCATCTCGATGGAGTTTTAAGACTGTGGCGATGACTACCTTCCGATTTGAAACTAGTTGGTCATTGCTAACTTTATAGCAGTAGTGACTTTATAGCTTTGTAGCTTTTAGTGCCAGCGAGTTGTAAGCTTGTGACAAGTTTGATTGGCACAACAGTGCTTCCCCTGGTATATGTTAAGTAAGGCAGGGCCGCCTTTTTGATTTTTTCATCAATCTCGCTCAATATTTTTGCCGAAATTGCTGCCTCACATATTCTTGCTCCCCTCATAATCGTTATCTGGTGGGCACTTTTTTACCCTTTTTAACGCCTTCTGCTGCGTTAAGTGTCTTCTGTCATCGCGCCATTGCACTCGTGGTGAACAGGAGAATGATAAAACGCCCAAGATTATTGAATCCATTTGTACCTGCTGTACGGACACGCTGAGGCCAGTAGCAGTGGACCGACGACGTTGGTGATTTCTCGTCATGGCCTTATGTGCCATCTAGGCACCTACGAGGGAAAACTATGACTAACTATACCTGCTGTTGCTTCCACCACATCCTTGTCCACCAAGTTTTTTCCATCTTCGCGGCGTCACGTGTGAGTCTACGTGAGTCTCGCCCGCCAAACCCCGTCTTAACATGACACGCGCGTCTCACGGAGTTGTTCGTTGCAGGCTCGCCCAGCAGTGCGATTCCGAGCCCGTCGGGATGCACCGAGCTGCAGTCGAGTATGTTGCAACAGCAGCTGCAGCACTTGCAGCTTCAGCAAGTGTCACCGCTCAGTGCGCAGCCCGTGTACAGGTACGCCTTGCCGCGCCTAACGAACGCCACCAGTAACGAGCAGCGGTCTCTTTAATTAGTTAGTTAGTCGGCTCCAAGCGATCAACCTGGTTCGTCATCTCATTTTTAGCTCATCTGACGTAGTCAGATGCAGCTTGTAGAATCGCATGATCGTGCGTGCGTCCGTGCATCCGAATGTCAACAGTTGGGCATAAATCTTAACTGCTCAACGTACGGTCACGATATTCGGGACGTCGGGGGGGAGGGGGGGGGATCGTGAAAAGGACTCAGGATGACAAATTTTGGGGTCAAGGGTCAAAGATCAAGATGTGTAAACGGAGGGGGAATATTTCCCCCTTAACTTAAGGTATAGGAGGGAATACGGAATTGCGGCACAAATCTTAACGGCTCGACCTATGCTCTTAATATTCGGTGTATAGTGTGATGGGCAGGAAACTCATCACCAGTGTGAAATTGGAGGTCACAGGTCAAAGGGCAGTTGGGGAAAGGTCAGATATCAGACATTTTCTGAGGACATGGCCTAATGGACAGGGTGAAGAACTTTTTGTTTCAGCGCTGACCTACCATTTTTATCACTTTATTGAAAGAACCATGAAATGTGCTTTTCACTGACGTGCAAAGAGTAAGTGTCTGACAACCTTTTGACCCTCAAGAGGAGGGTTAAACATGGATTCCTGAACTGCCTCAATGACATCACAGTGTTGTCATATTCATGGCACATCCATAATCTAGAAACCAAATAAGCCTGGATCGGCGAACGCGTACCTCTGATTTTTTATTATTTACCTGTTTTCTGGTTTTTTTTCTATCTTTATCCATTTAACAATTTTTTTCCAATTAACACAGATATTTACATAATTTATTTACAACAATTTAATAACAACATTTAATTTTTTATATTTTTTAATAGGGTTAGGGTTAGGGTCACAATGCACCATGGCACCTAAAACAGCGAGTTTTCAGGGCACGGGATTCTGTATTGATCACCAATGGGCATATTGGGAGTTGCAGAATGCAAGAAGTTGCTGAATGAATGTGTATTGCAACTGTCGTATCTGCATATCTGCGCGCTAACAAAGGTGTCACTACGGCACAGACCTTAAATGGTTACGTTTATAACCGTAAGCAACAGACCTCAGATGAGCCCAGACGCTCTGCGGCTCTTGTTACTTTTACCCCCAGTAGCTTGGGAGGTGCACGCTATGAAACACGCTCGATGTGGTTCTACGTATAAAAGATTAGTTTAAAGTAGTATTAGTTTGAAGTGACGGAAGGCATGTGACATGGGAGAATGATGGGCTGGTAGGTACATGGGGGAATGATGGGCTGGTAGGATACATGGGGGAATGTGGGCTGGTAGGTAGCCATGGGGGATGATGGGCTGGTAGGTACATGGGGGAATGTGGCATGGTAGTACAGGGGAAAATGATGCGGCTGGTAGGTACATGGGTGGAATGATGGGCATTGGTAGGTACAGGGGAATGATGGCTGAGTAGTTACATGGGGGAATGTGGCTGGTGGATAGATGGGGGGGAAATAGGTTGGGCTTGGTAGATACATGGGGGAAATGATGGCTGGATAGAGTACATGGGGAATAATATGCGCTGGTAGGTACATGGGGGAATGGTGGGCTTGGTAGATACATGGGAAATGCATTGGCTGGTAGGTACATGGGGGCAATGGTGGGCTCGGTAGGTACATGGGGGAATGGTGGCTGGTTAGGTCATGGGAAATGGTGCTGGTAGGTACAATGGGGGACGGATGGGCTGGTAGATACATGGAGAATGGTGGGCTGGTCGTACCTTGGGGAATGTCCTGTTGTTATAGATGACCAGGCGTTTATATCTTAGGGAGAAGGGTTTTTCACGAATGTCTGGGCAGGCAAAAATCTCTAGACTGCATGCTTGTGCAATTATCGAGAAAGGCGAATCCAGTGAACCCTTTTCATTTCTTTCGGAGCTTGCACGAGTCTAACTATGTTTCGTTTTTTCTTCTCACTGCCGCCGCGCTGCAGGAGCTTTCCGCAGCCGAGGAACAGCCTCCGCCTGCCTTTCAGAACCTGGCACATGATACAGGAGGACATAGAACAGCAGATCCAGCTGCCTGAATCGTAGCAGCTTGTCAGAGGGAGGGGACGCAGTCCAGTGATATCAGTACAAGTCATCAGGTATATGGCTCAAAACATATAGATACAAGTAACTATCAATACATAGTCATTCTAAGTATATGCTCAAACAGATAGAAACCGGTGGCATCAGTAGCATACACGTACTTGGTATATGTTCTGATAGTGGCAGTTCCTACTCTGCTAGCACAATGATGTATACTGAACATGTGGTGCTATTATAGTAGTATACACGCGATTTACGGTAGACAAGAGACAGAACAATCAGTGCGAGTATATCACACTCATGTGATCAATCATACTGCAATCGTGAATGGTCATGATCACTTCACTACTGCACGTGATCAATGTACGTGCAATCGTGAATAGTCCAGCAGTCAATACACACTGCATGATCAATCGTACTGCAAGCGTGAATAGTCGTGATACTAATCATACCTGCGTGAACTCAATTGTACTGCAATTTGGTGAATGGTTGCTGATCAAATACGATTACTGGCAATGCGGGAATGGTCGTGATCAATCACTCTGTGGTGAACAATCATCATCGATTTGTTGAATGGTCATGATCAATCACACTGCGTGATCAATCGTACTGGCAATTGTGCAATGGTCGTGATCAATCACTCTGTGCTATCAATCATCCATTGATTGCGTGAATGGTCGGATCACGTGCACACTGCGGTGATCAATCGTACTGAATTCGTGAATGTCTGATAAATTAATACTGGTGTCATCAATCATCCATCGATGGTGAAATTGGTCCGTGATCAATGACACTGGCGTGATCAACTCATACTGCTAATCGTGAGATGGTCGTGATCAACATTATACTTGTGTAATCATCATGCATTGATCGTGAACTGGTCGTGATCAATCGTAGCTGTTATCAAGTCTTCAAGGTGCTTGCAGAATGCTCGAGTGATATGAACGACGACCGTTGACATGGAGATGCAAATGGACCTGGCAACAAATGTCCGCGCATGGGCAGCAGCCGGCACATCAGGTGTGTGACGTAGTCGAAAGACCGGCCTCTAGCTTTCGTCATCGCCATCACATTATTATTGTCAATATTAGTACAGAGAGCAGCAGGCAGTAGCAGCAGCATAGTAAGCGCTAGCGTGGGCAGTAGTCAGAAGAGCAGCAGCAGTAACAGTAGCAGTAGTAAGCAACGCAGCAGCAGCAGCAGAAGTGTAGGCAGCAGCTGGCAGTAGTGAAGCTGCAGCAGTAGCAGTAGCAGGCAGCAAGTAGCCGGCTGTATCAGTCAGCCATATCAGCAGCAGCAGCAGCAGGCAGCAGCAAGGGCAGCAGCAGCAGCAGCAGTAGCAGTAGCAGTAGCAGCAGTAGTAGTAGTAATAGCCACAGTAGGAGCAGCAGCAGCAGCAGCAGCAGTAGCAGCAGGAGTAGTAGCAGCAGCGGCAGCAGTAGTAGCAGCAGCAGCAGTAGTAGCAGCAGTAGTAGCTGCAGCAGTAGTAGTAGCAGCAGTAGTAGCTGCAGCAGTAGCAGTAGCAGCAGCAGGAGGTGTAGCGTCATATAATAGCAATCATGTATCCTCATTTATTAAGCATTAGCTGTAGCCTCTCAAATTATTTTGCTTTTATTAAAAAACCACAAAATCATGCATGTTCCGGAATGTTAAGTTGTGATGGCTTCGCGTTCGCTTGCAGCATCACCGACGAGGAAGGAGAAGAGGTGATGCAGCACTTTGCCCTGCGCACGCACCGCCCCGCCGAACTCGCCTCCCTCGGGAACCCATTCGGTCTCCTCCCCACGTCACACGCTGAGGTCGACGAGGTCGACGAGGACGACGAGGCTGAGGAGTGCGAGGAGAAGGCCGCGCGTCGCCCGCGGCGACGCGTCGGCTCGCTCGAGCTGCCGCGTTTCCCGAGCTACAGCAGCGGCCTGAACCTGATCAGCGACGGCGGCGACGGCGACGGCGGCTCGGCCGGTGACCCCACGACCCCGCCGCCGGTGCCCTCCGCCTCTCACTCGTATCCAAGCGTCTCCGCGGGCCACCGACACTCGTTCCAGCCGACGGACGGCGGCTCGACACGGCAGACCTCGAGCTCCGACCCGGATGTGAGCATGGTGCAGCTGCCGAAGCGGCACAAGCGCGACCTCATGCCCGCGTACCTACTGCCCGACGGTCAGCGCGACGACCGCGGGCTGTACGCGGCGGCGTCGCCCGCGAGCGTGTGTTTCGCCATCGCCGTGCATACGACGACGTCGAAGCCGATCGAGCGCGTGTACGCGGAGATTGAGCGTGCGCTGAGCGAGCGCGCGCCGTCGCTGCGCTACCGCCGCGCCGACAACGTGTTTGTGCTGCGGCGCGCCGGCGTGCGGCTAGAGCTGGAGGTGCGGCCGGTCAACCTGTTCACGAACGGCGTGTGGCTGCGGCAGCTCGACGGCGACTGCTGCGCGTACAAGCGCCTGTGCAGCGAACTGCTCGCCTGCCTTAAGCTGTGACGCGGCGCCCGCCGTGGGCCGCGAGCGAGCGTGGCGCCCCCTGAAGGCAGGTGTGAGGTGACAGTAATGGCGTGGCGCCCCCTGGAGGTAGGCGGGAGGTGATAGTGATGCCGTGGCGCCTCCTGGAGGTAGGCGGGGGTGATAGTGATGACGTGGCGCCCCCTGGAGGTAGGCGGGGGTGATAGTGATGACGTGGCGCCCCCTGGAGGTAGGCGGGGGTGATAGTGATGACGTGGGCGCCCAACTGGAGGGGTAGCGGTGAGGGGATTAGTGGATGGTGGCGTGGGCGGCCCCATGAAGGGTAGATGTGAGGCAACGGTGCTGCTGTGGCGCTCCCTGAAGGGCAGGCGTGAGTTGCAGCTGATGCTTCGGCGGCCATCTGGTGTAAGGCAGCGAGAGCCGCCCGCCCCCCCGCGCCTCGCTGAACATGCGATCTGCTCATCACCCACGATCGGTGATCGGTGAGCCCGTTATCGTCACCAGAATTGTCACCGGTCATCAGCTGATATTGGCAGTTGTCAATGTCATGGCGTCACCGTTCCTGGGGGGATGCATTACCAGCCGTCACCGATTGTTGACGCTGATTGTTAACTTGCGCGTCACTCAATGTCACCTGCGTCGATCAAGCCGAGTGACTGTCAGCGCTGATTGTCGGCGCGGCCATCATCGATCATCACCGTCCTGACCGTCACCGATCTTCCCAAGGGCCATCAACGCAACCGCACTTCTGCGTCATGCGCTGTCACGATCGTCAAGAGGCCATGCATCGCTGACCCGTCGACCGATTGTCACCAAGATCGTCTCAGCCGTGCGTCGAGAGTGGCCGGGAAGCAAGAATGATCATGCGTCAAGTGTCTCCCCGCTCTTGCGGCCAATCAAAGGTCCATCACCGTCAGCGACCAGTTGACGGCAGATAAGTGGATGCGGTAGCGCTCGTGGGCTCTCGGCGCCCAACGTGCTGTGCATAGACGCGTGCGTACATGTGTGTGTGCCGTGTTCGTGGTGTTAGATGTAAACAGACGGCGCTATGGCGCAGTTTAATAAAGCAGCACCACTCAGCCACTGCGTGAAATGCACGCACGCCCCGTCGCGCCACAAAGGGATTGCTCGCGTTCACATGGAGTCATGTCGCCGTGGCGAGCCGATCAGCTCCGGCCCGCGTCGCGACTTTTGGAGAGTTGCGAGAATAAGAATCGATCGAGAAGGGCGAAGTTTTAGAACGACTAGCGTTTTCGGATGCGCGGCGCCGCGCCGTGGCGTTGGAGCCGGTGCGTGGCTTTCGCAATGTGATATATAGGTGGATCAACCAGCTGGGGCTGTATCGTTATCTGCTGTGTTTCTCACGTTGACATATAGTAGTACATCTAAGTACATCGCACGGGCGCCACCACGCCACGCACCGCCCAGCATAAACCTCAGACGCACGTACTGGCAATAGACACACGCGGAACGCACACGCACACACACGACAGAGACACACACACAAACACCCAACCCACGCCAAGAACAGAAAACGCACCCACACACAAGCACGCCACAAAAGAAGACGACAAACCCCCCACCGTATTACGCATGACAACCACACACCAAGCAGCCACACATCACAACGACCCTCCACCGCGCGACGCATGCCAACAACGCAGCGCCATTTGTGAAGTATTGTTATTATCGAGGTGATAATTTATCGCCGGTTCGTTTGCGAGGAGACCGTCTAGACAAGCGGCGCCTGGGTTGATCCGGACGTACAGCAGATGGAGTGAAGAGACACATCAGAGCATAGGATAGAGCATACACAGACGCTGAGGTAACGGTAGTGGCGCATGACGATTGCTCTAGAAGAGAATTTATTTAATATCGTTCGGCTGAGGGCGATGAGGAGGAAGAGAGAGCCGAGAGTAGCGACTATGCAGCTCTTTTTTGAGATACTTGCAGCATAGACTGCGGGGTCTGTGGAGACCCGCAGCAAATGCTCACTTGTTGACGTATTATCTAAAAAGACAGCGAGTTATATTATAAGTGTTTGTTCTGGAAAGTAAGCCCTTCTGCTAAGCAGCTCGAAAGATGTTTTTGTAATATGTACATGGGTTTGATATTTTATTGAAAGTACTGCGGATTTTAGCAGGCTTGTAGTTTTTTGGGGCAAGTCGTGTTATGTACGTAGAGGCCATAGATGTGTTTTTGTGTGTAATAACATAATCAAGCTAAAGCAAAAGTCCCGGGGATACATAGTGATCATCGTGCGATCAGAGCGTGACAATGTGAGTTACTTTTGTATGGTGAAGGTTGCTAAATGATATTTTGAGACGAATTTTTAATGTTTACGCCGGCTGTTGAGCGATGTATGAGTTACGCCAAGATAGCATTTCACTGCACACAATGGCCAGATAGATAAATATACGTAAATCATAAATATATTGATATATATAGTTCGTGAGGCCTATTGCAGATGAATGGCCATATGTCGCGGTTAGGGTGTTGTGATCATGAGTTTACGCAGGCTAATTGAAAGCTTGGTTGGAGGGAGGCACCATCTTGCCTTAAGTTCGTACACGAGCTATCGGGGATTTTAAGGGAACTTGTTATTTTCTGTGAAGCAAATGAGCGCGGCTGATAGGAATAGTATTATAGAGGAGGGGCTACCTTCAACGATTTGTTCAGTACAATGTAACTATGATCGTGTCACGTGGACAAGGGGGCTACGGTAAAAATTCTCGTGTGGTAAAGAATGCTCGTGGCGTGAATAATTGAACTCTGTCTTTGGGCCTGCTTTCCACTTTGCCACCACGCGCCCGTACTCACAGTTTCCGTGCATTGTTCTTGTTTGGCCAGCTGATCCTGTCTTCACCAATTGCATGAGAAGGCAACGGAACGGTCCCATAGACTAGTGATATATGAAACATATGATATATGTGGTCCATGCATGTTTTGGTGTGCGTGTTGGCGTGTTGTTCAATGGCATGTTCTAAGCCCGGCGCACACATGAGTAATTTACTGGGAATTTTCCCTCCAAGTAAAATGGTGGCATGGCCGTCATAAATACTGCACGTGTGGCAGCCGGATTTTTCGGTTGGGGCATGACGCCATGGCATCAAGAAACTCCAATATCAAAGATGTTTGATAATTTTTTTGACTCCGTGCGTCAAAATAGCTCAACGTGTGCGCGCGCTAGCTGCGTAAATTTTACTCCAACTACTGGTACTCACAGGAGCGCATGCGTTTAGAATCATTTCAAAGATGACTGCGCCCAGTCAATTGGCTGCGGCAGGCATCACGTGGATCTACATTGACTACTTATACACCTTGAGTAATTTTACTGCAGTGTGCGGGACGCTGAAAAATTTCGCGTGAGTATTTTAACGCATGCGATCATCTTTACTTGAGTAAAATTACTCACGTGTGCGCGCGCGGCTTTAGTGATATAAAATGCAGAATTTTCTAATCGCCTCTGCTCCGCTTTCTCACTAAATCCGCCAAAACCCATTTTATGATTAGCCGACTAAGTATGTAACGCGTGAAGTGTCCACGTGGGCTAATCCGCTTTGCCACACGATAGCATGAGATCGCGCGCGCGCGTGTGTGTGTGTGTGTATGTGTTTCGTGATGTGATTGATATGGGTGTTGCATAGAGTCGACATGATTGCTTTACATCTCACATCGGCCCTAGCACTTACTTCTTGCGACGTAGATCGGCTCCCGCTGACTAACAGCTTATAACGGCAGCATATCCACGGGCAGTCGTTAAATTAGCTTTGCCCTTTATTACCTCCTTTTATGATTATTTGTTTATGGGCTCATAAAGGCTGGTACTTGTTATGTCAACAGCTCTCTCGCCGTCTTATCGTCTTTTTGGCTTCCTTCTCTTCTCTCTCTCTCTCTGCTCTTCTCTCTCTCTTCTCTCTCTCTCTCTCGTCTCGCTCCTGCTCTCTCTGCGGCTCCTCGTGCTCCTATCGTACTACCTCCATCAGTCTATATTGCGTGGAAGCTTTTGTCTTATTGTAATAC
>NW_014577123.1:606737-619410 GCF_000485595.1 Priapulus caudatus | reverse complement strand
GGAATGATGGGCTGGTAGGTACATGGGGGAATGATGGGCTGGTAGGTACATGGGGGAATGATGGGCTGGTAGATACATGGGGGAATGGTGGGCTGGTAGGTACATGGGGGAATGATGGGCTGGTAGGTACATGGGGGGAATGGTGGGCTGGTAGGTACATGGGGGAATGGTGGGCTGGTACGTACATGGGGGAATGTCCTGTTGTTATATGACCAGGGTTTATATCTTAGGGAGAAGGTTTTCACTAATTCTGCCAAAAATCTCTAGACCTCGTGCTTGTACAATATCGAGAAGGCGAATCCAGTGAACTTTTCATTTCTTTCGAGCTTGCATGAGTCTAATTATGTTTCGTTTTTCTTCTCACTACCCCGCAGCCTGCAGAGCTTTCCGCAGCCGAGGAACAGCCCTCCGCCCATGGCCTTTCAGAACCTGCACATGATACAGGAGGACATAGAACAGCAGATCCAGCTGCCTGAATCTAGCAGCTGTCAGAGACGCAGGTCCAGTGATATCAGTACAAGTCATTCCAGGTATATGCTCAAACATATAGATACAGTAATATCAATACAAGTCATTCTAAGTATATGCTCAAACAGATAGACACGGTGGCATTAGTACATCACATGTTTGGTATATGTTCTGATATGCAGGTCTACTCAGATACACATGTGTATATGAACATGTGTGCTAGTATATAGTATACACGGATTTACGGTACAAGACAGAACAATCATGAGTATTCACACTATGTGATCAATCATACTACAATCGTGAATGGTCGTGATCAATCACACTGCATGATCAATCATACTGCAATCGTGAATAGTCATGATCAATCACACTGCATGATCAATCGTACTGCAATTGTGAATGGTCGTGATCAATCATACTGCAATCGTGAATGGTCAGGATCAATCTTACTGCAATCGTGAATAGTCATGATCAATGACACTGCGTGATCAATTGTAATGCAATCGTGAATGGTCGTGATCAATTATACTGTATAATCAATCATTCATCGATCGTGAATGGTTGTGATCAATCACTCTGTGTAATAAACCATCTATCGATCGTGAAGGGTCAGGATCAATCACACTGTGTGATCAATCGTACTGCAATTGTGAATGGTCGTGATCAATCACTCTGTGTAATCAATCTTCCATTGATCGTGAATGGTCGTGATCAATCGTACTGTGTGATCAATCTTCAAAGGTGCTTGCAGATGCTCGAGTGATATGAACGACGACGTTGACATGGAGATGCAAATGGACCTGGCAACCATGTCGCCATTGCAGCAGCCGCACATCAGGTGTGTACGTAGCGAAGACGGCCTCTAAGCTTTCGTCATCGCCATCAGCATTATATTGTCAATATTAGTAGCAGCAGCAGCAGCAGTAGCAGCAGCAGTAGCAGCAGCAGTAGTAGCGGCAGTAGCAGTGGCAGTAGTAGAAGCAGCAGCAGTAACAGTAGCAGTAGTAGCAGCAGCAGCAGCAGCAGAAGTAGCAGCAGTGGCAGTAGTAGCTGCAGCAGCAGCAATAGCGGCTGTATCAGTAGCCATATCAGCAGCAGCAGCAGCAGCAGCAGCAGCAGCAGCAGCGAGCAGTCGCAGTAGCAGTCGCAGTCGGCAGTAGCAGCAGTAGTAGTGAGTAATAGCACGAGTAGGAGCCGCAGCAGCCGCGCGCAGCAAGGCAGGCCGTAGCAGCAGGAGTCGTAGCAGCAAGGCGGCAGCCGTAGTGCACAGCGCCGTCGTAGCCGCCGTAGTACGCCTGGCAGGCCGTGAGTAGCCGCCGCAGTGGTAGCTGCCGCGTAGCAGTTCGGAGCGCAGCAGGAGGTGTCGCGTTCATATCGATGCAATCTGTATCCTCCTTTAATTCGCACTAGCTGCTGGTCCCTCGCTGCGCTGGGTAAAATCGTGCTATCTCATTCTACTCCTATATATAGGGCGACACTCGGAAACATTGGGTCCAACTCGACAATCACCCTTGCACAGCTCTGATATTTCCGCATCGATCTCATCAGCTATCCGGCCTGGAAAACTGTTCCGTATGGACTTTAGTAATGACAGCCCAACCCCACTTAGACCACTGGACATAATCAGTAATATCTGGTGTACATGACAAACACGTTATTAATCCCGCCTGTCCGACTGGTTGGTACTTTTCTTTGACACCCTCTTGATAACAATGTTTTTACGTGTTATTTCCTGGTGGACATATGTTAACGATTCCTGGCGTCTCGAACTGTTGAGCTTCCCTCACGTCCGGCCTGCCCGTATGGACCGTCCCAGCATGTCCCGAATGGGTTGCGCTTCTCATTTCAACGCCTGTTTGCTAAATCACTGCAGTCGTAACCTTTGAACTGGCTGTGCGTCTGTTTGTCGCTCGGTGCTGCGTTTCGGGTTTCACAATCGTTTCGGTTTCGGGCAGCGATGGAATGAGTTGCTCGTTTTCTCTCTGTGTGGCAGCTGTACAGTCAGGTGCTGACACTTGTGTGAAAGCTTCACGACTTGCGGGGTTTTTTCACGGCTTTTTCGGTGCGTTTGACGGATTGCAGGTTTTTTCCGCTAACGAACACTCCCCGGGTTAGCGATGGCCCTGTGCAATTGCATCGCAGATCGCTGGGCGGTTTTGGCCGCCTATACGGGCAGCATCCATAGCTACATAGATCCCTAGCTACCTACATTCGCATCAAATCTTCTTTCGATTAGCTGTAGCCTCTCAAATTATTTTGCTTTTATTAACCCCGCACCAACTCATGGCATGTCTGCGGAATGTAAGTTGTGATGGCTTCGGCGTCGCTTGCAGCATCCCGACGAGGAAGGCGAAGCGGTGCTCCGCACTTTGCCCTGCGCACGTGGCCCGCCCGCGACTGCGCCTCCCTCGGGCACCGCCTTCGGGTTCTCCCCACGCACACCGCTGAGGTCGACGAGGTCGCCGAGCGCCGACGGGCTGCGGCGTGCGAGGAAAGGCCTGCGCGTGCGCCAGGCGGCGACGCGATCGGCTCGCTCGAGCTGGCCGCGCTATTTCCCGCCTACCCGCTGCGGCCTGAACCTGCTAGGCGACGGGCGGCGGCGGTCGACGGCTGGCGACGGCGACGGCGGTCGGCCGGTGCCCCATCGACCCCGCCGCGGTGCCTCCGCCTCCACTCGTCTCCCAGCGTCTCCGCGGGCCACGACACTCGTTCGAGCCGCACGGACCGGCGGCTGCGATACCGGCAGCCCTCGAGCTCCGACCGCGGATGTGAGCCCTGGTGCCGCTGCGCAGGCCCATAAAGCGCGACCTCTGCCCCGCGTACCTCACTGCGCCCGACGGTCAGCGCGACGACGGGCTGTACGCGGCGGCGTCGCCCGCGAGCGTGTGTTTCGCATCGCGTGCATCCGACGACAGTCGCGCGCTCGCGCCGTGTCCGCCGGCCGATTGAGCGTGCACTGGAGCGAGCGCGCCGGCCGTCGCTCGGCGCTAACGCCGCGCCGACCCGTGTTTGTGCTCGCGCGCGCCGGCGTGCGCTAGAGTGGCGGTGCGGCGGTCCCCTGTTTCCGACGAGCAGGCGTGTGGCTGGCGGCAGCTGACGCCGCGACTGCTGCGCGTCAAGCGCTGTGCAGCGCCTGTCGCCTGGGCCCTAAGCTGTGACGTCGGCGCTCCGCCGTGGGCCCGCTCGAGCGAGCGTGGCGCCCAACCTGAAGGCAAGGTGTGGGCGGGACAGTAATGACGTGGCGCCCGCTGGCGGTAGGTGGAGGTGCATAGTGCATGCGCGTGGCACCCCCTGGCAGGTAAGGCGGGGGTGATAGTGATGCCGTGGCGCCCCCTGAAGTAGATGTGGAGGCAACGGTGATGCTGTGGCGCCCCTGAAGGCAGGCGTGAGTTGCCACTGTCGCTATCGGCGTCGTATCTGGGGTAGGCCCAGACCCCGCTCGCTGAAATGCGATCTGCCATCACCCAGATCGTGACATGGGTCGTGACCGTTATCGTCACCAATTGTCACCGGTCATCAGCCTGATCATTGGCAGTTGTCAATTCAATCGTCACCCTGATCATTACCAGCCGTCACCAATTGTTACGCTGATTGTTACTTGCCGTCACCAACTGTCACCTGCCATCAGCGTGACTGTCACCCTGATTGTCGCCGGCCATCATCGATCATCACCCCGACCGTCACCGATCTTCAAGGGCCATCAACCCAACCGTCACTTCTCGTCACTGGCTGTCACCGATCGTCAAGAGCCATCATCCTGACCGTCACCGATTGTCACCAAGATCGTCTCACCGTGCCGTCAGAGTGCCGGGAACAACATGATCATCGTCAGTGTCTCCCCTCTGCGCCAATCAAAAGGTCATCGCCGCAGCGACCAGTGACCAGAATAGTGGATCGTGCGCTCGGTGGCTCTCGCGCCACGTGCTTGCATGCACGCGTGCGTACATGCGTGTGTGCGTGTTCGTGTGTTAGAATGTAAACAGACGGCAGCTATGCACTTTATAAGCACACCACTCAGCATGCGTGAAATCCGACCAGTCGGACAAGGGATTCTCGCGTTCACTGGAGTCTGTCGCCGTGGCGACGAATCACGCTCGGGCGTCGCGACTTTGAGAGTTCGAGAAAAGACGATCGAGAGCGAAGTTTAGAACGACTAGCGTTTCGGAATGCGCGCGCCGTCGGCGTTGAGCCGGTGCGTGGCTTTCCAATGTGATATATAGGTGGGATCAACAGCTGGGCTGTACGTTATCTGCTGTGTTCTCACGTTGACATAAGAGTACATCTATACACGCACGCACGCACGCACGCACATACAACCTCACACGCGCGTACTCACACGCACACGCACACGCACACGCACACGCACACGCACCCACACACAAACACGCACACGCACACGCACACACACACACACACACACAACCCCTCACGCGCACGCATGCACACGCGCGCATTGTGAGTATTTTATTATCGAGGTGAAATTTATCGCCTTCGTTTTGCGAGAACGTTAGAAACGGCGCCTGGGTTGATGACGACAGCAGAGAGTGGAGAGACATGAGCATCGTGAGTACAGCATGAGTAACGTAGTGCGCATGACGATTGCTCTGAGAGAATTTATTTATTGTTCGGTGAGCGATGAGAGAGGAAGAGAGAGAGAGAGAGTACGATATCAGCTCTTTTATTGAGATACTTGCAGCATACTGCGGGGCTGTGGAGACCCGCAGCGATGCTCACTTGTTGACGTATTATCTACACGAGTCTATATTATAGTGTTCTGTTGTGGAAGTAACCTTCTCTAAGCAGCTCTAAAGATGTTTTTAATATGTAATGGTTGATATTTTATTGAAAGTACTGCCGATTTTAGCAGGTTGTAGTTTTTTGGCAGTCGTGTTATGTACGTAGAGGCTCATATGTGTTTTTTGTGTAATAATATCAGCTAAAGCAAAGTCCCGGGGATACATAGTGTCATGTGCGACAGAGCGTGACACGTGAGTTACTTTTGTATGGTGAAGTTGTAAATTGGATATTTGAGAGATATTTTTATGTTTAGCGCTGTTGACGATGTATGAGTTAGCCAAGATACATGCACTGCACACATGCACAGATAGATAAATATATAAATATAAATATATTATATATATAGTTCGTGAGCCTATTCAGAATGAATGGCCATATGTTCCGGTTAGGGTTGTTGTTGATCATGTTTACGCAGGCTAATTGAAAGCTTGGTTGGAGGGAGGCACCATCTTCCTTAGTTCGTACACCTATCGGGATTTTAAGGAACGTTGTTATTTTCTGTGAAGCAAATGAGAGGCGGCTGAAGGAAATAGTATATAGAGGAGGGGCTACCTTACGTTTGTCAGTAATGTAACTATATCGTGTCACTGTGGACAAGGGGCTACGTAAAAATTCTCGTGTGGTAAATGAACGCTCGTGCGTGATAATGAACTCTGTCCTTTGGCCTGCTTTCACTTTCCACCCACCTCCAGTTTCCGTGCATTGTCTTGTTTGCAGCTGATCTGTCTTCACCAATTGCATGAAGAAGCAACGAACGGTCCCATAGACTAGTGATATCATGAACATATGAATATGTGTCAATGCATGTTTGTGTGCGTGTGCGTGTTTTCATATGTTCTTAAGCCCGGCGCACACATGAGTAATTTTACCTGGGAATTTTACTCAAGTAAAATGGTGCATGCGTCAAAATACTCACGTGTGCACCGGATTTTCGTTGCATGACGCATGCATCAAGAAACTCAATATCAAAGATGTTTGATAATTTTTGACTCGTGCGTCAAAATACTCAACGTGTGCGCGCTAGCTGCGTAAATTTACTCAACACTGGTACTCACAGCGCATGCGTTTAAATCATTTTAAAGATGACTGCGCCCAGTATTGGCTGCGCATCAGTCACGTGATCTACATTAGCGCACTTATACCTTGAGTAATTTTACTCACGTGTGCGGCGGACGCTGAAAAATATTTCGCGTGAGTATTTTAACGCATGCATCATTTTACTTGAGTAAAATTACTCACGTGTGCGCCGGGCTTTAGTGATATAAAATGCAAATTTTCTAATCCTTCCTCCTTTCTCACTAAATCGCAAAACATTTTATGATTAGCCGACTAAAGTATGTATAACAAAGCGAGTGGGAAACTGGCTGCCACGTGGGTAATCTCGCGCGCATGGTGTCCACGCGATTGCGCATGAGAATCGGCGCGGCGCGTTGGGTGTGTGGTGGTGAATGGGTATGCTGTTCCGTGATGTGGGATTGCAAATATGGGTGGTCTGCATTAGAGTCGAACATGATTTGCCTTTGTACATCGTCACATCGGCCACTACAGGCACTTAACTTCTTGGACGTAAACGATCGGCTCCCCGCCTGGAACTACTAGCGAGCGGAAGGGGATACGGCACCGAACTAGTCAGCTAAGTAGGCTAGATAACCGGGCCGTAGCTATACAACCGGCAGGTCGGGTCGTGTATAAATTAGGCTTTGCCTTTGATTACGGGCCGGGAGAGGCGACGGGGTACGGAGTCTTTTATGAATATTTTGGTTTCTATGGGCTCGACTAAAGGCTTGGTAACTCGTGCGCTTGTTAATTATCGAATCAGCTCTTCTCGCTCTCTAATTCGTTTCTCCTCTTCTCTTCTCTCTCTCTCTTACTCTCTCCTCCTCCTACTCGCTTGCGGGAGGATTCCGGGCTTCCCCGGTCCTCCGATCTCGAGTCGGGGCGCGCGCGCTCCTCTCTGTCTCTCCGCTCATCTCTCTACTCTCCGGGCTACCGATCTCGCTCTTATCTCATCGCAGTCCAGGTATGCTGAACTGGCTACGTACTGCGTTAAGCTTTGGCCATCTTGTAATGTGTAAAGATGATCAAAATAAGGTTGTTTACTATGGATTGGATGCGATCCCACCGGCTAAAGGCATGAATCA
The DNA here is from genome assembly GCF_000485595.1 of Priapulus caudatus. Lineage (NCBI taxonomy): Eukaryota > Metazoa > Priapulida > Priapulimorpha > Priapulimorphida > Priapulidae > Priapulus > Priapulus caudatus. The sequence continues at coordinate 612,001 of NW_014577123.1, read as the reverse complement.
TGAAAGGTGTTCTGAGCCGTACCTGGAGCGTAAAAGGAGCGCCCGAGTATTGCTGTGTAACAAGGCGGCCTACCTTCTGCGACGGGTTATCGCAAAAAGGATTATTGTGTGGTCCGGTAAGGACTTTGACAGCAAGTTGCACTCATTTTCAAGACCTGAAAACGCGCGTAATCCATTCGTTCGGGTATCAAGTTCATATGAGTACGCTCATTGGAGCGGGGGGGCCAAGCGAAGGAGACTTGGGAAGCGAGCAATGGAAAATTAACATGACAGTGATGGAGTAGATTAATGGCAAGATGGAGAGAGATAAGGAAGACCGAGATTGAATATGACAGGCGTAAGAGAGTGGGAAACGGGGGCGGCGAGTGGCAATTCAACGCGATCACATTTATAGCATTAGGAAATCGGCAGCATTGTTTGGCGAGTCGTTTTTTACGACAGTGATCAGTCGCTTGCAGTTGGGCCTGTCCTAATATTTCACCATCGCTGTATACGAAGAAGTTTCGTCCCGAATCTTTTCTAAACGTGGTTCATTAATAAATCATGCGTTCGCGCAGAATTCAGCGGGAGAAAGGAGGAGTGTGGGAGAGCGTTGGAGATATTTAGTAAGGAGAGAGATTTTAAGGAGTGAAGAGAAAGAGCGCGCGCACAGAGAGAGAGAGAGAGAAGAGAGAGGGCAGGGGAGAAGAGAGGCTCCGAAGAGATATTAAAAAATTCAAAGCTGCGATTGTTTTCCAGCAAAACCTGGCCTGATGTGTAAGCGCTTCATTCCGTTAATGGAAGTTTTATCGATATTAAAATTTCCCGTTCCACTGTCGAGCGAGCGAGCGAGGGAGAGAGAGGAAGAGAGAGCGCGAGGGAGAGAGAGGGGAGGAAGAGAGAAAATTGAGAGAGAAGGGAGAAGAGGGAGAAAGAGAGAGAGGGGGGAGAGAGGAATAGCAAAGTGCATGCACGACTGAGAGAGAGAGAGAGAGAGAGAGAGAGAGAGAGAGAGAGAGGGCGCGAGAGAGAGAGTCGATACACTTGCGTCATCGATTGATCTCATTCATCCCGTGTGTCAGAGTGTGTCACGCGGATAGCAGCTAGCGGCTGATAACTAATCCCTCGGTAGATGAATGCGGGTGAAATGTATGGTAGTGGCGTTGTAAACACCTCTCTGCACAATCCTACTCTTTGCTGATGTGTGGACAATGTTCCTGTTAATAGCCGATGTTCGTCCTCGCTCACCGTCGCAACAACATTCAGCCATTGGTTATATCAGGAGCGTATAATGACAAATTTGCGGAGCGTATTTGTCATTATACGCTCCTGGTTATATATATATATATATATGAGTAGGCTCCATTTAGTTTCTCTGAAATGATGTATCTACTGTCAGAACGTACCCTCAACCGTGAGGCCAACCCTAGCTTTGACCCTAATCCTAACCTTAACCTCAATCCTAACCCTGACCACAATCCTAACCCTAACCATAATCCTAACCGTGATCATGACCCTGACTTATAATAACAGTTTATGTTCGTATTGGCGCTGAATGTATCTGTCTCCATATGTAGTGTCGGAACCTTAACCCAATCCTAATCTTAACCCTAACCCTAACCGTACCCGTAACCCACCCTAAACACAGATCTAATCCTAGCGCTAACCGTATCGTAAACCTAAACCTAAGCCTAACCTCATGTGCCCCAGTATGTCCTCGTTTTCTTTCCACCTGGGCAGACGTTGATCACTTTAACCGTACTAGCATGTGGCGGTAAAACGTCCATTGGTTGTCCAAGCAGGTCTCAATGAGTTTCTATACGGGAATATTTTCCAAGAATTTTGAGAGACAACCTCTCCAATCCCCCGATTTTACCGGATTATTTTTGATGAATTTTGGGAGGCAGGCACCCGGGATTCTACCGGATTACATGCGGTTATTTTGATAGAGAAATCTCTTTCTACCTGATTTGTTTCAATGAATTTTGAGGGAACCCGCCTGATTCTTGTGGATTATTTTCGATAAATTTTGAGAGAAACCCCCGATGCTACTAAATTATTTTCAATTGGTGTTGCGAGACAGACCGCGACTCTACCTGCATGATTATTTTCCATGAATTTTGATTGAGAGAACAGCCCCACTCCGCCCCCACACACACACATACACCGGATTCAACAGGGTTACTTTTGATTATTTTTGAGAGAGAACCCTTGATACTAGCAGTTGGTAAGGTGGGCCTAATGGAGGATTTTGCATGTCTGTGATCGAAGATACGAACTAGGGCGTAGAATTTCAGCGAGGTTTCTTTCATTAGTTAATTAATGTAATTATGTACCGAACGTGTAGCTAATATAGCCCCCCTTCCGCGCGCATTGTCTCCCTAACGTGAACGTACGTTGTTAAGTTTTACTCATGTATGCGTGTCTGGTTATGAATGGTGAGAATGTATATATACGTTCGCTCGTAATCGTGAGACACATTTCAAAACGATGTCAACTGTTACGTGCGAGATAGCGTTTCATTTATCGGTAAATTTCACTTTAAACTATATAATAACAGTGTTAACATTAAGAGAACTCGTGTGATAATGCAGAATATGTTTTGCCTGGCGGGGGAGGGGTATGTGACAAAGTATGTTGTTATATCGTATCCCTCCCGGTGAGTAGTTTTTTTAAAGGATGTTTTAAACAACTGCTTTTGTCCCGTGTACGATTGTCGATGTTAGGGGGTGGTTCAGCACGTAATCGCTTTGCTCATGTACGTCAAGGGTTTGTCAACGTGCTGTCACTTACTCCTGTAGTTGATACATGTGGTGGGTGTGGTTCACACTCCACTAAGCTTCGGTCATGCGGTTTTACTCTCATTCCAGTATGCAGGAGGGATTTTAGTGTTGAAACGTGCGATTTTGATTTCGCTTATTTTCCGATTTCGAAGTTGCATCTCTAGTGAATTTGTGCAAAAACTAGATAAAATTTGTTCAAGGAAGAATCTTTTTAGATCCATAATCGTGACGATTGAGCTTTAATAACGCAGAATTGTGTACATACGTACGTGTTTGAAGAAATGTTATTTTTGTATTCTGTGCATTTGCCCCGTTACATTGCAATGTACCGCAGAATAGAATTGCTGCTCCTTTGCATGCTTAGACTACGAGAATAGGTATTCTATGAGAGGAAGAGGGAAGAGGATGCTGATGTCAATCTACTGTGTTATAAAGATACTGTAAGATAATATACAAATAAAGAAATATATATGTATATGTATGCGTATATATATTATGTATATGTATACATTTGTATGTACGTATGCGCACATACGTTGTGTTGTACTGTATGCGTGCAAGCGTGCGTTCGTACCTGTGTGCGCGTAAGTATACACAATTGTTAAAATCGCCAGGGTTTTGTGATCAGTTCATAAACATGGTGATAGTTGTTAGACAGCGTAAAAGTTACGACAACGACCCTCCCCCCCCCCCGCCCTGCCTTCCAGCAATCACGCTACCAGTCAATTAAAACCACACGAACAATAGACGTTTTGCTCACATTTGTATGTAAAATTTTAATGCTGTTCCACAGTCAGTATATGATTATATATGTAACGTCATTTTACAGCCCCAAACATTCGCGAAGCGCGCGCGGGAAAGCGTGTTCGCGCTCGTGCAAACACCTCGACTCCCTCTTCTATGAATGATTTATGGGCTTGTACGCTCACAAGCCACAAACATAGGGTCGACAGAGACAACCTTCTGGCTGCTCGCAAAATTATGTACACACATATTGGCAGAACACGTACATGTCGGCCTGCTTGCCCGCCCGCACTACACCCACACACGTATAACAACAAGCTAGGTGTCGGATACACACACACACACACGCGCGCGCGCACGGACTGTTTATTTCACATTCACGCCTCCGAACACCAGCTGTGACTATATGTACCACTATATAACAGAGACTACGAGAGAGAGAGGGGGGGAGAGGTTTACATGGTAACAAGGTTGCATCAGGTAACATATAACTGTGGAGTACACGACAAAACATGGCTACTATTGCCCATTATCATCAACACCCAAATACCGGCAGAAGTTCCTCTACATACACACGGCTTGCATAAATCTTCAAGACAAACCTAGTAAACATGTCTCTATGTCAATTACTGCCAATTGTTCCTGATGGTTAAGAGGATGGTGACGGTGCTTGGTGGACCACTACTACAGCTACGGACCAGCTGCACTTGAGTAATGAAATTTGCATACATGCCAGCAAAGTGGATACCACCTTGTGCATCAGTGTAGGAGGAGGGTGGTTAATTTACTTGATCCAAGTATAACCCTACGTGCACGTATAATACTAGCAATATAGTTCAACAAAATCACACTGGTATGAAATCGGGGGAACAAGAGTACAAGGCATCATTACCTCTTGATTACATTATTATCATAGAAATTCACTACTATTATACCAATAAAAAATCACGGTATTTCGAAACTGATAACTTCCAAGAATCTAAAACCTACAACGATGTCATTCAATGGCTAACTACCAGAATAAATACTTCCCAGATCGATAGAAACGTGAATGCGCAATCATCGAACTCGTGTTGGTTCACTGTGTACTACTATTCGCAGGAGAGCTAAACTAGGAAACCCTAAACGCATCCCGCAGGATCATTCCTCGACATGTGTGCAACCTTCCGTCGGCTCGACCTGACCCCGACGCTTCCAGTAATGATCGCAATCGAATTTCCCGGTTCGACGTCAACGACGCACGTTAAATCGCGTACGCCCCCATCGGCGGCGACCTCTAGTGGCGCCGACAGCGAACACCCGCGTGGATTTTGCTCTGGTAGGACCCTATCGTCTCGCACCCACCATCCTATCGGTACTCAAGCCTCAACCCCCACACACACACACACAGACACTCACGCACCACCACTGATGCCCTGACCGACACCTGGTGGAGGCCGTGGCGACGGCGACGTCGTCTCGCTAGGTGGCGCCGCACATCAGAGGCTGGGCATGGCGATGCCGAGCTTGCGTGCGATCGACTGCTGCGCCTTGGCGGCCTCGTAGAGCGAGTAGAGGTGAGCGAGCTCAACTTCGGTCTTCGCGAGCCAGATCGCCTTCTCGAAGAGACTTATCGCATTCTCCATGTGCGACCTGCAGCGAGCGCGGAGCTGACGTCAGTCTACTGCTGCTGCTGCTACTACAACTACTACTACTACTACTACTACTACTGCTATTGCTACTGCTACTGATGCTGCTGCTGCTGCTGCTGCTACTACA
>NW_014577123.1:598063-606712 GCF_000485595.1 Priapulus caudatus | reverse complement strand
TGCTGCTGCTGCTGCTGCTGCTGCTGCTGCTGCTGCTGCTGCTGCTGCTGCTGCTGCTGCTACTGCTGCTGCTGCTGCTGCTGCTGCTGCTGCTGCTGCTGCTGCTGCTGCTGCTGCTGCTGCTACTGCTGCTGCTGCTGCTGCTGCTGCTGCTGCTGCTGCTGCTGCTGCTACTACTGCTGCTGCTGCTGGTGCTACTGCTACTGCTACTGCTACTACGTATGTCTCCGCCAAAATTACTCCGACAAAAGAAAATATTATTATATTGTTATTATTTATATTTATTATTATGTTATACTATCATTACATTTGTCTTTTTCATGATTTGCGAGATAGGTAGAGTTGTTTGTTCGCGTGGTCCACGCCGTTTGGCGCGACCGTGCGTTTGTAAGCGGTCGGTGGGTAACAGACAGAAAGATAGGAGGTGCACGCGTGACTCACCGCTGAACCTCTATGGTCCCCAGGGTTTCGTAGGCAAACTCGCACCGATCATCGATCTCGAGTGCCTTGTTTATGAGCTTTGCTGCAGCCTCTATGTCCTGCTTCCACTGCAGCATGAGCAACCTGCGAAATCACGTGATAAAATGTACATCCGCACAGTGGTGAGAACAGGGGGACAACCAGCCGCGGCTAGCCGTCTTCTGTGTCGAATGTATACACACACGTACAGTAGATAGTCAGACGTATGCCGAAACGCGCACACTTAAATAATAATGCAACTATAGTTTTAATTAACAAATTCTTCAATCCAAACGTAAATGCTGCCAAGGCAAATAAAAAGTTAAAAAGGCACTCGTTACACAGAAGACAAGCAACACGGATTGAGAGCGATTCATACTAACGAGTAACGAGGAGCGCAATTATCGGAATTTGTCGTACATACAATGACAGCAACGTGCGCACGCTATTGAACTTACCCTCTGTGAACATAAACGTTAGCATTTTCAGGTTCAATGTCTAGCGCCTTCTTGAAATAGTCGTCGGCCTTCCCGAAATCGTTTTGGTCGTAGAGGGCCTATGTGAAACAAAACGTAAGTGAACAATTCATACATCTGTAGACTATGTAACTAACAATTAGCATTATCAAAGCCCACACACAATGGGCTTCATTTTTCGGGCTCCTAGTGTTGTAGCGTATCGGCGGCAGGCATCAGTAGAGTCATAACTGTTAATTGCATTTAATGGATACACACCTGTCCATAGAGTGCGAAGCCTTCTGCACAGGTGGGGAATCTTACTAGCACCTCATTAAAATCTTTCATGGCCTCCTCTACCTGCAACATAAAAATACGCCCATCAATAAAAAATTGTAACACTATATATACAGAAATTGAAAGAGACGTTGAACTGCAACATGACACAATGCACCAGGTCACCACTCATAGTGTTGGGCCATGTTCTCAAAAGATTGTTTTCAGCTAACTTGCTCAATTTCAATAGACAGCTCACACAACTCATAATCGCTACAGATTATCACCAGGTGAGCGACTAATAATAGTAAACGCCATTACTAGCATTAGCCAAGTCAGACCTTCATGTGAGGACTATCTAAAGCATAATCACAGGTTTATTTGAGCATATTTCAAAACTTGTATCATGCTTTATCTATTATACTCCGGTTCCTATGCTGTTTTCTAATTATCTTCCGAAAATTATTCAAACAGATCAACACGATCCCTACCAGAGACAGCAGAAAGCTTGGGTACGTTGTCAAAAACAGACAAACGTAGCACCGAGATGTCGTAACTATTGCACAAGACACACATTCAAAAAATTACGACATCTTAGACATAACGCCGTCGCATCTATTTACCACGTTTCTCACAGTCACAACGACCCACCTGCGTGGTCGTATACATGGAGGCACACAGCTGAATATGGCTACTACTTACAAACGTACTTTAGGTTATTACGTAAGACACATCACATTACGCACCTTGTGTGGAGTCTTCGTCATGAGTGCGTAGCGGTACTTTGTGTAGCACATCTGCACGTGAGCGACCGGGAAGTCGCCCTTCAGCTCCACACACATATTGAAGTCGCTGAGAGCTTCCTTGCACTTATCCATCAGTAGATTCAGCTGCATATATATACGCAATATAACGTCATCCGCCGCTCATTTTCGCAGTATGAGCGTTTCAGCAGATTTGTTATGCTAACTACCGCAATCGAAATTATGCCGACAGAACCAGAGGAGTTTGCGTCCGATTCCGAGAAGATAGAATCGCAGCATTCGATAAGGGTGAATGAATTGTTAGCAATCGCCGCTAACATCAGAGCTCAGCAGTGTCAAGAGATATGCTTGTCAAACTCGTAGAGAGAAATACTGCAGGTCTACGTGCTGTAGAGGTGCAGGTCTTCGCTTCACACGCTTCTAGCTTAAAATTATATACAGTTGTGCCTGGTGAACTCCGCTGTTCTGTACGCGGTTTACGAACCTGGCCCCTGTGGTGGTAGACGTCGGAGTTGACGCTGTCGATCTCTCCTGCGAGAGCAAAGTCACTTAGGGCTCCATCCTGGTCACCCTGCTGCATCTTCAGGCTGCCTCGCTTAATCAATGCATTTGTCTTCACCTGCAAGCAAAACACGTTAGCACTTGGACACCGAAAAATATAATTGCGATTTCGAACAGTACGTTATCATTGGACGGCTACGACCGTTTCCAAGCCAACGCATTTTCCTCCAGATCGCGAATCGCTGCGTTACTATCTTTCGCGACACGGCTCTCTCGTCATCCACCCACCCACCGCACCGAAAAACCAATCTCGCATTGCTACAGCTGCCGTAACGTCGCCCATGCGCTGCCACGTCGATGCCGCGCGCCACTCACCCTATCGCTGCCACGTCGATGCCGCGCGCTACTCACCCTATCGCTGGCGCCGTCGATCGCCATAAGCTCGTTGAAGTCTTTCATCGCCTTGTCACTCTGGCCGAGCAGCAGGTAGAAGGTGGCGCGCAGCAGCAGTGCCTCAGGCCGGTGCTGCGAGTCGGCGCGGGCCAGCTCTGCACTGCACTCGTCAATGATGTGCTCGTACTGGTGGCCGCGCAGCAGCTGCTTAGCCTTCTCGTAGCCACTGCCGGAGAGACAAGACAAGCGAGCGCGTGTTACGACACGTTCGCGTTTCCCTCGAGTGAGCGCGTGTAACGACACGTTCGCGTTTCCCCCGAGGGAGCGCGTGTAACGACACGTTCGCGTTTCCCCCGAGGGAGCGCGTGTAACGACACGTTCGCGTTTCCCTCGAGGGAGCGACAATTTATTAACTCCTCGACCTTCAATTGTACAGGTCACGTTGAACCGTGTTCACGTGCGCATTACGTTACATACAACATGCGTAAACACGGCGAGACTGAGCGAATATGACTGCAACACGCTAGTGGACCCACAAACAGCATTACATCTCCTGATCACGCGACACAAAAATCATTTCATTTCGAGAGCGAAACTAAAGAGTCTAACAATAACTGACGACATTCTATAAATTGTAGTTATGGGAATCCTCCAATATATAATGCAAGTTTTTTCGAGTTCCGAGGCGAGTTTCGAGCGTTGCCGAGGGAAACCGCTGCGAGGCGGTCGCTGTACGCACCTAACTTCATCACTCTCGTCACGGTCCTTCTCATTCTCCTCAGCCTTGATGGAATTGAACACCGGATCCTCGGCGAACGCAGAGAAGTACGACTTGATGAACTGCTGCGACGGCATCACGGGAGTCCTATTCTGCTCGCGGAAAAATTCGAGATTGAGTCCAATTGAACTATCTATCCATCTGATGTATAGAACCACATCTCCCCCACCCACCTTCCACCCTAAAGCCCGGCGCACATGTGGCGATTTTTATCGACAGTACTGGCGATTATGTTGCTTGCAACAAAATCGCCGAGAAATCGCCACGTGTGCGCTGCATGGCGTCACCGATTTTGCCAGAAACTCGTCGCGGGAATATCAAACATGTTTGATATTTGTTGCCGAGTCGCTGAACAATCGCTACGTGTGCGCTGACCAGGCGACGGATTCAGGCAACAGTTTTTGGATTAACCAATCAAATGCATGATTTGAAGCACGTGATCAAATATTGGCAGCGCCCGTGATGTGGTTTGAACAGGTCACGTACAGTTCATACAGTGGTATGTCGCTGACAGATGGTTGCATTGTCGCCGGGTGACGCACCTGTGCCGATTTTTATCGACGGTACTGTCGATAAAAATCGCCACGTGTGCACCGGGCTTTAGATATTGTTGTTAGGTCAGTCAAGTTAGGCCAGTTTTCTATGTGTATTCTACGTACACTTTTTACGCATTGTTTCTTAGAATGTCCTACCACAACACTGAGATTGGTTACTTGGCTGCCTGCCGCCAGACGGACAAGTCAATTCAACAGTGTCAACATTTGAATCAATTGAATTGGAGATCATTCCAAGATTACATTAATTTCATATTGAGGAATTATTGCACACTTCTACAAAAACAACTTCATTCAATAGTGTGTATCTAACTAAACACCTGGATCCGTTATCCAAGTATAGGTTTCAAACTTAGATTATTTGTACTAAAAGATTATTACAAAGATTATTTGTAGCAACTATCTAAAGTTTGTTTTGTGAAGCTAGATGTAGTTACACAAACACAAATATGCAGTACAGCTATATATTTGCCAACCAGTTTCAGGTGATGTGGCATAAACATGCACGCTTGTATTATGTGGTACATGTACATGGTTCATACAGGACTGAAATTTTTCCCAAGGACTTTTCAAGGACTTTTCAATGACATTTTATCAGACATTTTATCGGAATTCATACACAGAACAAAACATACCTGGATTAATTTAATAACCCCATTCTTAATCACTGCATGTCACCTCTAAAACTTACCTGGATCACATTAATAAACCCTTCTAAACACTGTCACTTCTACAACATACCTTGATTTACTGACCAATTTTACTGACTTACTGTAATTTGTGATCATCATTTAACTGTCCATCGTGTCTATAGCTTTTTAAGCTCATTTAACGCAATTTTTATTGAGGTTTGCACATTATTGATGGTACAAAATTTCTTTTTATTAAAGGCAAAGATTCTTTCTAAAATTTCAAGGACATTTTCATGAAATTCAAGGACATTTTCATGAAATTCAAGCACTTTTCAAGCACAAAATCAACATTTACTAAATTCAAGTACTTTTCAAGCACAAAATCAACATTTACTAAATTCAAGTACTTTTCAAGGACTGCCCTCAAATTCAAGTACTTTTCAAGGACTGCCCTCAAATTCAAGGACTTTTCAAGGACTGTGCGAACCATGATGTACTTAGAATTGTTTCCGCACCTTAAAAGCCTCTTTTGCTCGCTGCTTGCCTAGTTCCTTTAGCACTCTATCTGCCATCACGAGGGAATTATGGTTCTGAAAGTCTTCGAGTATACACACTGCTGTAATATCTGAAAGGAGAATAAAATTTATATGATGAAGAACACGACACATTGCACTCAGTGCTTGTGAGTATACAATGCCCGGACGAATTATGCATTTGAATATATTGCATTATTTGCATACGATTATAATAGTAACAGCCCTCCTATATGTACATCAGGAGTAGATCATCATCCTGGAGTGAGAGTGGCTAATCCAATCCTAACTATATAATTATGTATCACACTACCCATTTCAAACCATTAAATGTGACTCTATTAGATATTAGGGTTCAACCTTTACACTTTTACAGTGCCGATACACTAAGGTCAGGGTGCTAGCAAGGGTTACAGCACTATAGACCGAAGGCCTGATAGACCAGGTTTATTCGAATATATTCAGTGGCTACACGTCCGGAATCGGTCGCCTAGCATCCAGGCTACGCATCCGGACATCCACTGATGCCGTATTCGAACGTGAATATGCCGCACATCCACCGATGCCACTATAAATCATATGATGCCACTATAAACCAGATATATATGCCCTAACCCTAACTGTAACCCTAACTGTAACTATAACCCTAACCCTTTGCAATATTCGGTCTATAGGGCTGCCCCCGCTAGCAAGTATTTTGCATGTTGTCTCTCATCCGACAGGACATACAATAACCACATACTGATGTCACTAACCTATGTAAAGAATATCATGAACATATAACTATAATTCTACAGATGACTTAAAGCATATTATGATAATGTGTAGTTCTAAAATGTGTTCTATATGTTAAGTATCGTACCATAGTATATTAGTATAAGGAGTTTACCTTCCAAACACTGCGGCAATGAGTTAAGTTGTTCAGAAGCTTTAGCTCGTCTAAATAAAGCTTTGGTGTATTTGCCATTGAGCTCCACTGCATTATTACAATCCTCAATGACTTTTGCATAGTTTTTCTGAAAGAGTAAGTCTACAAGTTATCAAAACATGAACAAACAAACAGACAATAGATAAAACACAAATTATAGCAATCCATAAAATTAAAAGATTTGTTCTAAATGATAGAATGCTCCTTCACATACACGCACGCACGCCCACACACACACACACACACACACACACACGTATGCACGCACGCACACGTACACACTCACACATACACACACATACATACAAATGCACATGCACACACAAATGTAAATAAACGTCCAGACACATGGACATAACTGGTTTAAATGTACATCTCATATACCAGTTGCTCAAATGCTGCAGCCCTGTTTTGATAAAATGTTGCCAGTTCTGACTTGTTCTCTTTTGGGCAGACAGATATCGCAGAGGTGTAGCAATCAATGGCTTTATCAAATCGGCCAGATTTAAAAAACACATTTCCCTTGTTCTTTGCTGCCTGAGCTTTCTCTGTTGGATCCTGGAAAATAGCAGCAGAAATGGTAAATCTCGATAATAAATCAACTTATTAATGCAAATGTGTGGGGCCATTTAGCCATGCCCTAATTTTGAAAAAATTATAGTTATATACCATGGATGGGCAGACCGATGCTTGCCATTCTACAAGAAACATCTGACAGTGTCGTATTGGAAAAATATTAAAGGGAGAGTTTACTCTAGGTTCTAGGGTTATTTTCAGCTAATTTAGGTTATAATTACGCTACATAAAAAGTTTCATGGTTCAATCACCTTTAGAAATATTATTAAAAAATGTTTTAAAACTAACGACTTCAGTTTGATTACAGCGACGGTGGCGCCACTCAAAGCGCACGATCTGATAAGTTGCGCAAAACCACTTTCCAGCCAAGGGCTACAGACCGAGGGTGTTTCTTATTTATTCATTTAAAAGCAAAAGGATTGTAATATCTTATAAACGACATATAGTTTCAGTTATAATATGGATAAATTTGCCCCAAAATGAATATCGTTCGGTTAAATAGTATCTATGTATAAATATAATTGCACTTTTGTGATTAGCCCTCGGTCTGTAACGTGCAAAATAAATTGTCAAATACGCAACTTTTTCGGGGTGGCAGCACGGTCGCGGGTGTCGTGGCGCCGTTCAAATTTCGTAGCGTTGATGTGTAATTAATTATAACAATTAAATTAGGTATCTGGTAACAAATACTTGTGGGTATAGACGATTTGTTATACAGTAAGTACAGTTGTATGCAGTAAAATCCTAGAGGCTACTGTCCCTTTAAAGTATTGTTAGTGCTCAAGCCTGTTTATGTATTGTTTAAAAGATCGCTTTAAGTTTGGCTTATTCGTTTTTGCAGCCCAATAATAGTTTCGCACCCCGGATATGCAAATACACATTTGTGGGGTCTCAAACTAGGATTGAGCAGTTTTTGCTGTTCCCATCCTTGTAAAGTTGTAACTTTTTCTATTGCAATCTGCAGTTTTGATCTATCGATTTGAACTTTTGTCTCCCTTTTTCTGTCTTCAATATATCCCTTTGGACTTTGAATACCAATTCTAATGAGGTTACGAAGTTTGTCACATGGTCCAATTACTTAACCATGACAGGGTTCGACACTAACCCACGTCCGACCGACCTAGTCGGGTAAATGCTTGGTCCGGTCGCATACAACCAGAGTGCTAGTAGCCCGACTGGTCGTGTTAGAATTGGTCATATATATTGCACTGAAAGGTCACCTCTGGCTAGACTGGTTCGCGGCCGCACTGTTTGTCGCAGAGCATGTACATTGTCTAGCACAGCGTGACCCCGGATACCAGTCTACCCTTCGGTAAAAACAATAACGTGGCTTGCTGCCAGCCGCAGTAGACGATCGATAAACCGTGCGCTCGTGTATGCCCGTGGTAGAATACGAATGCTGCACGTGAACTCAGCCCACGCGCGATTTAAAGCGCGGGAAACAGCATCTATGAATTCATACGATGACACACTCTTAGTCTTATCCAGGGTTCTCCCTACGTTGCGCAAACGGGGCGCACGCGCCCCGTTTGGGAAAACTCCCCCCTGTTTGAATCGTTGCGCCCCGTTTGAAATACCTCCGCCCCGTTTAAATTCCACCACAATAACAGTTTGCCAGCGCGGGAATCGGTCGTCAAGAATTGCCGTTCGACCAGGACATCCGACGCGTGTATTTTTACCGTACAACGCATGCACTGCAGACTACTGCAGACAGTACACAAGTTAACCTGACAATGCACAGTTAACCTGTCACTAACTGTACACCGACTCGGCTATCTTATATATACAAGAACCCCAAAT
>NW_014577123.1:574794-596786 GCF_000485595.1 Priapulus caudatus | reverse complement strand
CCGTGCGCTCGTGTATGCCCGTGGTAGAATACGAATGCTGCACGTGAACTCAGCCCACGCGCGATTTAAAGCGCGGGAAACAGCATCTATGAATTCATACGATGACACACTCTTAGTCTTATCTAAATAAAGTTTTTCATAACAATGGTCTGGGCTAGTGAAAGTTAGGTCAGGGCTAGCGGTTTTCCTCAGTTACTAGCCCGATGGTCTAGTGAAATAAAAAGTTAATGTTGAACCCTGCCACATGAATAGATACTTTAAGCAATAGGGCCTACAATTACAAAATCTAATATCCCAATAACATGTTACTTGTTACTGTTAGCCGTTTACTTCTTCCATTTTTCTCAAGGACAAAAGGGCACGGACAGGAATTTTATATTATTAATCATCCCAGGAAACCTCATATCCACAAGTTATAATGCAATATTAATAATAAAGTCGAGTTGCTGACTATGTACGCCAGTAGCAGTACGGTACTATAGTAACGCGACTGTGTTTGTTGACTGCGCTGGTACAGCTCTGCGTTGGTAACCCTGAATTTAGCTTGAAAATACCTGTGTTTTTGGTTCCACATTTTCTACCACTTCGCATGTTTTCGCCTTTTGCTTGTTATTTCGACGATATAGATAATATATGGTTCCTACACCTAGTGCCCCGACACCAACAGCAACTGCAATTTGCCATTTTGGCCAACCGGTATTATCGGTCACATTTCTCGTGCTGGTCGCCATGTCGAAAGGGACGTTCGAAACCAGCCGCCAACGTCACATATGTTTCCCTACATGCCCCTTTTCGAGCGAAATTAGGCGCTTACAATCGCGGCTGACTTTGCGGCGTCGACTGATCCCAATATGGCGACTACAACTGCAAACACAGCAAGTTGCATGGTATTTATTGAAGTTTGCTCTTATAACTCATAGATAAGGATATATGTAATGTAGAATAAGCTAGATAACCTTCCCATGTACTTATTTAATTAATTTCAGCGGAGGTACACATTGAAATGACCGATCCATATTAAAAATTTGTGAGGCCGTAGTTCCTCCGTGAAGAACAATTTATTCGGGTCTGTAGGACTGCTGTAGGCTATTTTTTCTTGTTTAGGGTAGATTACTGATTAGTTACACTCACAATCAGAGTGCAACGTAATACAGTAATCAGTAACCCCGGGATTGGTTTAGGAGTTAATCGTGTGGTAATCATTGTGATTGAAGGTCATATGTGATTAGTGATACGGATCAGTAATGCGTTTTTAGTTCTAATCTATGATTCGTATGAATAAATTTATAGATATAGGCCTATATCATGTCAAATGGTGACACTGATATGTATTATGTATGCATTACTGCCTACACACCCCATTTTTGCGACAGGTCGTGTACTCAATAGAAATCATAACCAGCATTATGAGATATTATTCATCTACATAATTGTAATCACTAGTATCAATCATGACTATGAATGTGATGTGTTGTTATTGTTGTCTAGATAAACATAGAGGTAGGCCTATCTACAATCAGACAATCTGACAGTGGAAGTTATAGATCCCTATTCGCGTGTGTGCGTGTGCGTGTGTGTGAGTAAGCATGTGTGCGCGTGTGTGTGAGTGAGTGCGTGTAGATATGAGTACATCGGCATACTAGGCAGTAAGTTGTGGCGTGTGAAAAACCACACCCCCATTTTATCATGCAGTTAGCTGGCTGTGAGACCAACATGTTAAACTCTTAATACTTAGATCTTGATACGACTCCCAGCAATATTGTTCATTGTTGTTAAAACCCATTAACATAACCATTCATAGATCAGGGTATATGCCATGCACTAAAAGAGACGTCAAACAATATCATCTGAAGCACCATTGTGCATAGATCGTGATATTTCTGAAATTTTCTGCATTCTCAGGTCCTAATTTTATAATTTACTAACTTTGGTCACATTATAATCACCTTTTCAGCATTATACTTTTTTCTCATTGTACTATGCTCCATTGATAAGGAGATCAGGTTGGCTAGCACAAACATAATGGTAGGTGAGAAGCACTTGATTTGAAATTTAACAGAAACAGCTGCCCTTTACTGGATTTTGTGTGTGTGTCAACATGACACGTAATAAATCTAATCTGTGTAGAACTTAGAACTGCATGAAATGTGATTTATAATTACTGCACATCAAATCGAACACAAATGTTATCACTAGTAGAAAATGTTACGGGATAGAATAAGTTCTTCTCAGAATTTACTTCATTTTGTATGCAAGCACAAAGGCTGATGCCAACCCAATTATTACTTGTAACAGTGTTGTGCGGATAACATGCACCATAATCTCATTTTCAAGGCAATGCTACCATTGTAATTAACACAAAATTCTGCTGGTTACATAATAAAGTTGACGTGGCACGTGTACATGCACGTTATATACAAAATGCAGCTGTCGTGTACCGTATAAAAGCATAGTGGCTGGGGTTAATTTTTGATGTAACGACCTATGTCGAAATGGAGGTAAAATCTGGCCTTGTAGCAAAATGGGTTTGCTGAATGTTTTGCATATCACAGTTGACCTTGTGGCTTCCTGACAGTGATGTATGCACACAGTACATGACGTAACGTACATCCATGTGTGTTAGAGCTAATATTAGGATCACCGGCTCATGTTTGCACGATCAATATAATATATATGTGCGGCACATGGACCACCCAATGAAGCTTGGAATGTATCAAGTTACAGTTTGTCATAAGGAATGCAACTTGGCCGATCTTTTTTTGTTGATAAATAATACAAACTGGCACTGTCGCCCATTTTGGCGTGCTGGCATTTTTATCTAGATTGGCTGAAGATGAGATAGGTTTCAGAGGAGGTGCGCGGTTTATCGTAATTCCCTTGTTGGTTGTAGTTAGCTGTACATCATGAGATAAAACGGTCTGCCTAAGCACTGTCGGATTACGAGTTATAATTGTGTTGCTTGATTCGACATGATTTTATGATCGCCTTTTTGTTTGCACTCCTAAATGTCAAACATACCATAAAATTACATATTACTGTGTAATGCACTCCTGGGTGTTTTCCTACGACAAATTTGCTCAAGATTTGGTGTTTCATATATTTTCGTTTACCATGATTTGCAGTTAGATTATGGTATAATAGATTGTGCAACCTAATTTATGTATGTTGTATCAGTTATAATCTGGAGTGAATATTTAAACACTTTTTTATATTTTATTACTGTTATATTGTATGTATGTCACTATCAGTATCCATCGATAATGCAGTGCTCCATGCCTGGTGAGATGCTAACTAGAATCGTTCTCAGTCTGACCTCTACATCAGCCAGGAGGTGCAGGAGAAGTCTGATACCCAAAGATGGTGGTCAGCTTGCAAACAGTGCTCAAATTAATGCACGCAGGGTTTATTTTTTCAAACTGTGCTTGCTGGGTTTCCAGTGAATGCTAGCAAGTGCAAATTTACGATAATGACGATACAGCACACGTAAACAGATCTAAATAATAGGGACTGTAACTAGAGGGTTCTCAATGTCAAGATAAGAGTGTGAGTATGTTGGCTTGCCACCACCAGTCAGACCAGTAGTGCAAGTCGATGATGACACGAATCCACGTGGAACTTGTTACTGGCCTAGCCACAAAGTAATGTTCGGTTAGGCAAGTGCTCATACCTCTTAAAGTGAGAAGATTACTGTTTATGCAGAGAAAAATTTATTTGCTCTGAGCGTTAATATATTAGCTGAAGAAGGACATTAGCTTCATCGCTCACTAATATTGTTGATACAACAATTTACAATTACTCTAATTAGAGGGGTGGTGAAAATATAACACTTCAGATTATTTCGTGCATAAATTACTGAGTGATTAGTAATACAGCCTCCCAGGAGAGTTTGCTTGTGAAAACGGTCTTTGGTAAAGGCCATGTATGGTCGCAAGTAATACATTTTGATACTATGACTAAATTGCCTGAGATTTTTTAAATCGGTTGTTCCAAAATGGATCAGAGGATAAAGAATTTATTGGTGTAGTTTACTTTGATCTCAAATAGATAAGTTAGAAAGGTGAGCTATAATAAATGCAGGCACCTTCGCCGTTGCATAGAGAAGATGTCTGCTGTTTGGGCGGTTATCAGTGTGGTCATTACCTCTCTACAATATAACTTATCGAAAAGTCTGGTTATCTTAGCTTTATGACGATAACTAAACCTGTATGCACCTTTATTGGCTATACCAGATAAAAAAATACGCCGATCACACTATGTGGTAGTTCTGGTTTATGCGTTTCTGTTATTCGTCGTACACCTTGTAATCATTAGAATTGGTATGTCTATATATCTAGCCAAATATATATATAAAAGTGATTGATGAAAGCATTGAAGAAAGGAAATATATACGTACATTCTCGTGTGACATGGGCTTGGATTCAATATTTGACATGCTGTACTTGTAACAAGTGCTGATCAATTGATATGAACGTTTGTATTGGGTTTATTGGGTTCATGACGAATAGATGAGACGTTTTACCTCTGAACATGTATCTAATTTACAACATCTAACTAGTGTAGTGCCCATTTATATGGGAATGGTACGTTTTTATAGATGTCATGAATTATCAATTGTCAAGTTATCATGAGTATTAAATGCGTGCATTAATGTGTACCATGTGATATCGGTAGTTACAATGACGTTATGCATATGTGAATATTAGGTACATTATGATTATTGATCAGTTTAGTCAGTTGAAGGTGGTTGTACCTTAGTTCTTTATAGCTGATTTTAAAAACTTTGCATATTACAAGGTGCTGTATAACTGTATGTTGTAATTTAATGTGTAATAATTATGTGTTGCACTCCTGTAAGGCTTTGCAAAATTTTGTGATTTTTTAAAAAGAATGCTCATGTCATGACATGTAGTGAACGTCAATGTCATATCTTTGTCATCAGCTGACTTCTCTGTTCATTAAATTTCAGATACGTCTTAACCTATGGTTAAAGGGATACATAACCCTCAGTTCCTTGCATATTTTCAGTTAAAATAGGTGTAAATTATGCTACATTTAAAATTCCACTGTTTAAATTAGAAATATTTGTTAAAATAAACGTTTTAAAACTAACTGCTTTATCGTTGCTTACAACGACGGTGGCGTCATTACTAGCACATCTGCTTTCAAAGTTGCGCATCGTAACTTTTCGGCTGCAAGCTACAGACCTTAATTTAATTTAAGAGAACGATTGCAATATCTTATAAACAACTTTTACATTCAGTTATAGTATGGACGAATTTGTCCTAAAATAAATATAGTTGTTTGATTAAAAATAGCATTTGGGTGTAAATAGAATTGCACTTTTGTGATTAGCCCACGGTCTATAACGTGCAAAGTAAATTAGCAAAAGCGCAACACCGTGCACAGTTGCGGGGTGTCATGTCAGTGTACAGTGTACCTTGAACAAGCAGTGCCCTAGCATATTGCCAATCTGGGGATAAATTATTTTTTATTAATAGACTTTGTTATTGTTGTGAATGAAAATATTAATCACTCCTCATAATGTAGCAAAGTTTTTTCTGTTAACACTGGACATTTTGACATAGTATATAAAAAAATTGTAAGAGGTTATGAACAAAAATATGTTTTTCAGTTTGCCATGGATGGCGCCACTATAGCACATTGGATGCCTGCTAAGTAGCCATGTTGTATAATTTCATCAAATTTTTTTATAAATTATAATATCAGGCCAAAATCATAATGGAAGATGTAAGTAAACTAATATATTTGTATAATAAAGTAGGTACCTAAATCTAGGAGAGGAGTTAATTAATACTGCAATTTCTATTTCGTTTGTGATGCAAAAATCTGACGTATTCGGTATTCATTCATATAATATATGATATAGTCTAGTAATAGTAATAGTACTATTAGTAGGGCCTACTAATAGTAATAGGCCTGTACCGGCGTATTTGTACGCTCGTAGTATTTGGACGCTCCGTAGGCATGCTCTTTTGTTTTGCTCTTGTTTTCTTTTTGTTTGAATTTTGTTTTGCACGGCCGTAGGAAATAGTAGACATGCTCTTTTGTTTTCTTTTTGTTTGAATCTTGTTTTGCACGGCCGTAGGAAATAGTAGACATGCTCTTTTGTTTTCTTTTGTTTCGCCTTGTAACCTGACACACATAAAACAGTCTTACTAATTTACTACATATTCATATTGCAAATTGTTTCAATCAAATGTTTCCATCAGTGACAGGGTAGTCCGCCATGTTTGTTTATTGCAACCGTGTCGAAGGCCGGAAGGGCAAGATGTGCAGATGACTTATGCGCTGTGTGCACCCTTGCAAAACAAGAGGCGCATGCGCACTTAGGAGCATCCAGTTTCGGGCGAGCGTCTAATTACGCCGGTACAGGCCTACCTACTTAATGACTGACGTGCGCCATACTCCACCTCGTAGTACATCAGACGCCAATCACGTTTTATATATGTGACGAAAAAAATATAATGTAATTTTCATTAAGTTCAATATTTGTTGCTAATTTAGACTACCACTGCCAGCAGTACAGTGAATACTTAGCAGGCAGTAATCAATCAATGACAGCCAGCAATAAGCCTTGCATTTACATTACACTTGGGCACTCTCTACGAGTTAATTAGCATATCATTGCCCGCAATTCGTTTACTTGCAGTCCAGTCGTTCGTGTCCGTGTCTGTAGATACTGGCTGTTAGTGTCAGTGAAATTTGTATAGAATATGTATATGATAGCAAGGATTTTCTGTAAATACATGTCGTTTTGTTCCGTTTTAATAACCGTTTCAGAGTAGTAAGGGGTCAATATTATTGTCTTGAGTACATATTCATTATGATATTGTTATTTTATGATTATTGATTAAACTCACATGGAGTTTCACAACAGAATACTCCCAACACTGTACAAATATATTTTAAAATGGCTGCATCCGAGGAATAATTGATATGCCAGTTTTGTTGAGGTTTTGAATATGCCTAATTTTTGCACCTGTACTTGGACACTTACAACCAAAGTTTTAATTTAATAACGTGCAACGGTTATTAGTATCATTTTTGTCTGTTTAATGGCTAAATAGAAATGCAAATACTTAGTATCTTTCATCAAATTGCATGATGAAATTAACATATATGGGAAAAATTGTATGTAACTATGGAAAATAAACTGCAACATGCCCCTTATTAGCAGAGTATTGACCCTACCTAGTGCATGCTTCTTGTTTTTAGAAAATTATGTATGTTGCAAAATTGTAAATATAGGTAATTGTAGATATATACACTTAAGCTAGCAGCAAATTTCGTGGTCGGCAATTTTTGTGGCCGTTGCCGCGTCACAGCACACTTCACCATAAGTTGCCACCACGAGCAATTTTCGTGGTGAGAAATCAAACCGGTTTGATTCTCGGCAACTCGTGGTCACCACTAAATTTCCGTGGTGAGTGGTCGTTGCCGGCCCCCACACACTTGGCCATTTTTGTGGCGACCACGAAAATTGCCTGTACGAGCAACGAAAATGGTGAAGTGTGCTGCCCGCCTTATAAATTATAGTAGTACAAGTACAGTGTCCCGAAAATTTTTATGCTAAATATCAGCATTGTTATGTAACATTGTTATAAATATTAGGACTGTCATCGATGCCCACCTCATCGATAAATCACGATGGATTTGCGTCCGATATCGATATCGAAATTTAAATTGAAAAATAGCGATCGGAGTTTTTTTTTGTTTGTGCTAAAATGTAGCCAGCGAAGCATCGGTAGCATTTTTGATTGAACGCCGCCATTATTGGAAGTAGTGCAGGGCGCATGCATACAGAGACAATCAATAACTGTGGTGTTCTATTGTCTCTGGTGCGTATCCTGTCTCACTGATCTCTATGATAAAATCTGGCTACCGTAAAAGCATGTCTGCTGCTTCGCCATCGCCGCGATGCCAGGTCAATCCACAGACACTCACTTGGAAGCGTTTCAATAAAATATAATGCTAAATAAATACGAAATCTATTTACTGCCAAATTCTTAATGTTTCTATACTCTCTTTCACCTATTTATAGTATCTATATATATACACTATATATATTAGTGTAAGCGTGCAACAGTGGAGCCGCGAGAGCAATGGCGCCGGCAGCGTATATGGTTGCACAAAGGATGTGGATGGAATTTACAGGAAACTGTCGGCAATAATAGGTGAAAGAGAGTATAGAAACATTGAGAATTTGGTAGTAAATAGATTTCGTATTTATTTAGCATTATATTTTATTGAAACGCTTCAAGTGCCTGTGGGTCAATCTGGTTGAATTCAGGTAAATATACTTCACCCATGTTGCATTTAAGCACAGCAATGTATAAAATGCATATAGTTATCATTAGGGGTGAGTATTGCGACCAAAAACCGTATTGCAATATATTGCAATACGACAAAACTGTATTGCAATATTTTCCAATACGAATTGGGAAGTGTATACCATGCATGATATAGTAACAATTTGATGGTTTTAATATCATCATATATTGTATTATATGACATGATTTCATTTCTCATGTTTTTCTTGAGAAACAGAAGCACGGCAATCTTTTCCGCTGACAGTGCAGCCCTCTGTGTCGTAACAATGTCACCCGCTGTACTGAATACCCTCTCGGAAGGCACTGACGTAGCTGGAATACACAATACCCCTGCTGCATAATTGGCTAATACTGGATACTGAAACTGAAACTGAAACTGAAACAGTGGGTGCTCGCTTCAGCTTGTATCGCGCGCGCGCGGGCACTCAGGTGAGCATAGGCTATATATATAGTGCGTTCGATTTGCTTCCCCAAGTTAACCTGGGTCTACTCGGGCCAGCCCCAAATTCGTTCGATTTGGCAGTCACGTGGTATTTTTTCGTTACCCGGGTCAACCCGGGTGAGAATGAAGTGAGCGACTCGCCGAGGTGCTCACTTGGGGGGGGCTTGGGTAAGTATCCCACAATCCATTGCAACCATGCACCATGCATGGCGACAATATCAGTGCATAGATCAGTGCGGGATCAGTGCTGCATGAATGTAGCAGTGTGAATGACTGTTTATAACGACACCACAAGCCCACCCCCTTTAACTGAGTTTTCCGCGTCCCGTTTCTCAAGGACGTGGAGTGGATAGGATGATGTTAATTACTGGACATGCTCTCTATGCTTGAGCCGCTCATTCTTAATTTCATTAATAATAAGATTGCAGATTGTTGTATTATCTTTTTCTTCTTGTCACTGGCATCCAGAAATTAACCCGGGTTAACCCAAAAACCGTTCGTTTATCTTCCCTAACCAGATGCGTTCGATCGTACCCAGGTTAACCAGGTGGCTCTGGGGAAGCAAATCGAACGCCGACTAATAGACTCCCTAGTTGCCGTGCTCTGTGCCTCGCGCACACAGTCTGCCCCACTCTGCCCGCGCAGTAGTAGCGCGCAGTGCTCCATGCAGTGGCGCTTACCAGTAATACTGTATGCGGCGTGCACGCATTGTGCTTTCGTAATATATACACCGCCAGTGGCATAATTTCCGAGCCATTAACAATATAGACATAAAGGCAAGTGTCAAGAATTTTTTCTTGTTATACCACCGCTATCGCTAAAATATCGATATCCGGAAGTTGTATCGCGATATATCGAGTTTTCAAAATATATTGCAATATACCGATATACCGGTATATCGTTACACCCCTAGTTATCATAAAGTAGAACACAATACATGAGTTTACTGTACTTTCACGGCTCATGTTTTATTACATAATTATTAAATCGAATCGGATCGAATCGAATCGAAATATCGGGGGGAAAAAATCAATAATCGAATCGAAATAATTTGATACCAATGACAGCCCTAATAAATATCCTGTCAGTGGTGCCCGTTTTGACCCTATTGCAACAAAGGTTTAAATGTAGTGCTGATTTGTAATAACTTTTTACGTCATACCCAGTTACCACTTTTTTGCACAATGTAATTAGGCCTACCTATTTGCATATTTGATTCATGTTAAAATTTCTGCTGGACCAATGCTTACATGGCAATTCACAAAGCAATTAAGCACCACCATTTCCTTTTCAAGCACCATTTCATGGGGTGCTATAAAAAAACAACGGAGCAAGCCAACTTTCTCGCGAGTATACACGAACGATATTTTCTTGTTAAATTATGATATGTACAGCGTTTACAAACATTTAGGTGTATCTTATCAAGTTGAGTATTGCCAGAAGCATTAAAACATATATCATTGCGGTGATGCTGTCTACAGACTGATATTTTATCTTGTATAGTTGCCTTTTTAAAAACAGTGATCACGTGGACTAAATGTTGACGTAATACATTTAGCTTATTCTTCTGCAATTATCAGGTTGTGTCTCATAGCAAAACTTTTCTTAGTAGGAGAGTACAAACCACTGATGCTGTGAAATGGGGCGTGCTTATTCTAAACTGTCACGTGAAATAATTGCTTAAAGCCACATTCGTTGGAAATCAAAGTCGGCATTCGATTTAGCATTGCGTGGCCACATATATTCTCGTTATCTGCATAAGAAGGTCATGTGTCAAATTTTATGCTTCGGCATGCATCGTTTCTAAATTTAAGCGATCTCATAATTCGTGCCCATTGTGCCATCTAAAAACGCGATTCAGCCGCAACGATTGCTCTGCAAACACTGCCTACAGGAATACGGCCGGCTGATCAGGAAGCTTAGGTGGGCATTGAGGCATTGGCTTTGAGTTGCTGTGAATGGCAGCTGTATGGATTGAGTATAAAATGCAGCTATCTCTATATTAGCAGGACTAGAGGACCAAATACAGCGGTGTATTCAGCCAAGTAATTCACTGGCCACCCGGTTATAAATCTATACAAACAGTTATGGTAGGAGAAACCCATTTATATTGGGGTATATTTACGCGCGTAGTAGATATACCCCGTATGTATTGCAAAGCCATTAACCTTATAAATATTTAATGATGCACCTGGAGCATAGACTAAGAGCTACGAAATTATTAATGTATGCTTAGTATGCTATTAAATTATCAGCTTGCTTATAAAGTTATTGTATTCTAGTCAGTTCAAGCAAGACAATGCTAGCATCAAATCTTCACTGAATGAGCTATAAATTATGGTCCAATGGTTTTATAAACCAAGTACGAACTGGTTCATTATTCGTACATGTATGTAACACAGGGGGTAGGTAAACACGGCTAGAATGGAGCAGCGAAGACTTATACTAAGTGCAGGCTAAGGTCAAAGGTTTGTTTGCCAGCAGTATATGATATTTGATGTGAAACTCTGAATTAGCACGTGTAGTTGTGTCCCAGTGGGTTTAGACAGAGGTGCCCGTGAGGTCGTGCTCTAGCTGTATTGGAAGTCTGCATTGATACCTGCACCTTCTAAAGTGAAGGATGCCCCCAACAAAGGTACTGACTAAGCTGTAGCAGTTTTAATATCGGAAAACTCTGTCATTAACTTTAGTGTACGTATGGAAATTTTGAAATAGGTGTTGATCAATGATGCGTGCATAATTCTATGAAATGGGATGATGTTGGTTGTGTACTGATTGTTACACGTGTAGGAAAGTATCGGTATGAATGGTAATGCTAACAGTGCATTTTGATGTAATTTTGACAACATTTGATCGTGTGTTGTCCTACAATGTCAGCTAAATCGAACGTGTATATATTGCGTGCCGCATGTGTTTCATTCGCACAGTTAACGTCTGTGTTTGAGTCTTCACAGTTTGTGCCCAGAGCTTGGTCTGTCAGTGAAAATTACTCATGTCGTTGTCAATGTTCTTCCTTTTCAGCAGAACGATGACTTCCGGGCGCCGGCAAAATCAAATTCCGGGCGGGATGCGAAGGAGAAGGGTAAGAAAAAGAAGTCGCGGGACAAGGAGGATTTGGATGATCTCAAGAAGGAGCTCGATATGGTGAGTGTGGTAAACGATGAGACGCCTCGGCGTGCAGGCGAGCTAGGGCCGCGTGGTGTGATATTCTCTATTCTAAGGTTATAATTGCAGTTGCTCTTATTTAGGACTTTGTTTCGTTTAATTAAACGTTGCAGCTATAGCCCTCACGCCTCACGGTCACCACTCTAGTTCGGGCTTATTCTAGTAATTATTTTCTCTCAAACAGGATGAACACAAAATCCCCATGGACGAGTTGTTAGCGAGATACGGATCAAGTCTTGAGCACGTGAGTCATATGTTTCCACTATTGGGGAATGATTTCAGCATCACCAGAAGCTGATTTCTAGCTAT
The DNA here is from genome assembly GCF_000485595.1 of Priapulus caudatus. NCBI lineage: Eukaryota > Metazoa > Priapulida > Priapulimorpha > Priapulimorphida > Priapulidae > Priapulus > Priapulus caudatus. The sequence continues at coordinate 584,519 of NW_014577123.1, read as the reverse complement.
ATTCGACAGAAAATATTTTAAAATTGTTTTCCCTTAATTACTTAGAATTAATGAACATAATAGCAAAGTTGACCCAATAACCCGAAGTTTCAGCGCTCGCATATCTTGTCGCAGATATAGAATTCTTTCCTCTCTAATGTACGGCGAAAATGTGCACTTATTTATATGTAATTTGAATGGTGCTGTTTATTGGATAGGGTCTGACGGATGAACAGGCAGCTGTGTTCTACGCTCGCGATGGGCCGAATGCACTAACACCTCCAAAGAAAATCCCAGAGTGGGTGAAATTCTGCCAGAAGTTGTTCGGTGGATTTGCGCTCTTGCTGTGGATAGGTGCTATATTGTGCTTCGTAGCTTACTCGATTCAAGCCAGTACAGAGGACGACCCCGCAGGAGACAATGTAAGTAGCTGACACCAGTTATTCGATACCGTACATGTGCAGGGTTCAAATTTAGCACTAATCTGCTAACCCGTGATTGATTTTCACTTCTGGATCAGCAATGGATTGTGTGGTTTTTTCGCCCAACCTATCCATCTGGACCATGGTAGTTGCATGTAAAAATTGTGACAAAAAATCAATAAATCGGGATTTACTAGCGTGCAGGCGCCGTGACGGGTTTTCGCAAACAGGTTTTCAAACACTTGTACTTTATCACGAAAAACCGAACCCCGCGTGCATATGGGGGGCAGTTAGGGGCAGTAGCTGTTAAGTAAAACAAAGAAGCAGTTAGGTTTTAGTAGGCACTTGGAAATAATCGAGAGGCGTTGTTACTGTTTGGCAGTGGTCAGTGTGAAAGCACCTGTAAGCTAGTGACCATAACTTTACACCCCCGTGGAAGCGTACCACTTGGTGCTTTTCTGTTGGCGTACGTTTCAATATACCTGATTGTTAATTAATCGTTGCAGGGTGATGCCTAGAGTATTGTTCATCAGGCAAAGAGATCAATGTGAAATTAGCCTTCTTTAATTATTCGACATTATGCTGGTGTCTGAGTTAGGCAGCAACACTTAGGTAGATGTAGGTTTTCATGGTCGTCAGTTGGGTTATAGAAAAAAATTGTATCTGTTTAACGTTTTCGTGAAGCAATTTGCTTGAATTGACGTAGTTGTAATAGTGAATGAATTTAATGTAAAGCTGTTTTATATATCTCGCTGTTTCCTAATCCAATCAAATCAATTAGCAATGGGCATTCTTTAGTGGGTGACTGAATTAGACAATATATCTCATGCCTCCAGATATTGTTGGAATGGTTTAATCTTGAAGGATTTGTCCGTGATCAGCAGTAACTGTAGAATCGAGTTACTTATTGTGGCTCTGTTGGAAAATGAACCATGCGATCGTAGGCTTCTATGGAGTGGGAACCTTTATTAATGTTACGAGTTCTATGTAATAATACGAATACGAATAATCTGAACACCTTTGGGAGTGGATTCCTACTAATCGTGTATAACATGCTGATAGTAAGAACAGAAGCTCATTTATCGCTGAAGACTGTGTATTTAAGCAACCTTTGTACCGGTGAAGGCAGCCGTTTTACGTCATGCGTGTCACTCGTGTGGTAAATCTTAACTTTGACTACATAGGAATTGTGTAAACAGTTGAGAGTTGAGCCACGAGTGCCAATCACACGATATGTTGGTTGGTACTATGCATACCTAAATCGCCAAAAGAGATGGAATTTACAGACAGATGATGACTTCCTGGTGCGGACAAGTGATCCGTGTTTCAATAAACGCTGGCATTTCTAAGCCGTATTCTGTCCTTTACTGCCATAACGTTAATTCATTCTATTCAGTCTGGTTCTCACTATTTGTCAGTAGTGAATGAACAAAAATGAGTTAGGGCATGAAATAATTTTCTTGTGTAAATTGTTGGGCTTGGTCTAGATCTATCTTTAAAAACATTCTGATTTTGCCCCTGTTGTTATCATTTTGGCAGATGGCAGATTAGTGGGTGAATAAATTTTAGTATAAATAGTAGAATTTTATGAAAAGTTGTATTGATACCGTTTTATGACATCATTTTCTTTGTTGTGTCAATGCAGCAATTATTGCTGCAACAATTGCGGCAACAATTGCGGCTGTAATCTATCTAGAATTGTTTTATCTAGCAAAGGAAAACGTTATCGGTGTGTCAGATGGGTAAAAACCAAAGAAAGTTTTTTTGTTGGCCTTACCTGCTTCTCTCTCGGCTGGGCCAATTCAGGTCATTGGCCAAGAATTTAGTTGACAATGCTCAGATATATCTTTCGTTAATTTTTGTTTTGTTGAAGATATTATCTCCATATATAATCGTCTTGTATTTTAACGTGGAAAGTCGTGTGTCAATTTTCTCATTGTTGAGTGAAATTCCTATCTAATAGTAATATATATTACTTTGTCTCATTTCAGCTCTATTTAGGTATCGTACTTACGGCAGTAGTAGTTGTCACAGGTTGCTTCTCGTATTACCAAGAAGCGAAGAGTTCGAAAATCATGGAATCGTTTAAGGATTTGGTCCCGCAGGTGAATAAACACGTTCATTGTTCTATAAATAGATTAGACTCTTAGGCAATCGGAAACGTGTCCAGCGAGTTTTCAGCATAGTTTTGTCAGTTGCAAACTAACTTGCCCACATGTACTGCATGCATGGTCGCTGTCTGAAAGCACATAGGCTGCTAGTACGTTTGCACTTTAAAAGTGCAGACATAATAACTCGCCGAAAACAGTAAGTAGGAGCCCGTATGGCAGTGCAATTTTATTGCAAGTTTTGCATTATGATATGAGTACGGCATCACGCTGAAGATGTTTCCAAATTTGTCTAGCAATATTTTGACACAAAGATAGTTTTGTCGGAATCAATCACCATCAATATACGAGATCCGGCTGCAAACGGATTCGCGCGTGTGGAAACTGGAAAGTGAAAATTCGAAACTTCAAACCTGAGCCTAAAATTCAATCATTCTCTCGTTGCTATGACGACTCACGTTCTCTTCTCTCGTTTCCAGCACGCGCTGCTGCTGCGGAACGGAGGCAAGAAGACTATTCGTGCGGAGGAGCTCGTCGTCGGGGACATCGTCGAGATGAAGTTTGGCGATCGCGTCCCTGCCGACGTGCGCATCATCGTCGCACACGGCTTCAAGGTCGGGGTCGCGCGCGCGTTGCACCGTTCCTGCTCGCATCGTTCCCGCTCCTCCCATCCCCGTAGATTTGCCACTAACACAGGCGAGGGTCTCGGGGCGGGGTGGGGAAGGGGGAATCCTCGTGCGCGATGTGTGGAGCGGTGGTCAGATCGGGTCTTAGTGCAGGGAAATTAATCAAGAAAAGAGAGGATGAGTTGAGGTGAGTGGGGTTGGGGTTTGATGCCTGCAAACGTGTTCTTAACCCCTTCATTTATTATTTTTTAGTAATGTGACGGTTATGTGTAATTGCAGATGAGAAAGAATTGCAGAATTGTTTGATGGAAATTCCTTTCTTAGTGCCTTTAATTTAACCTCTACCCAAGCATAGGTTCATACCGTCTCATTGAAAATATCAAATGTATAGGTATTGACTGATTGATAGATAACAACATTTAAGTCTGATTTGCCTTTGGTATCAGTTTGCTGAGATATGCACTGGGCACATAATATCTACGTTATTTGCTTTGCTGTAAACCCAAGTAAATATGTGTTAAGGTCGTGACTATTCTAGCTGAGGTGTTGTGGGGAGGCAGTTGCATAAAATGGTTTATTAAAAACGAGAGTTGGGGAAGCTCCAATATTTGAAGAGCGAATAGCGGAATGCTTTAACTGGCTGGTGAAATAGGAAGACATAGATGAAGACATCTTACTAATACAGTGGAACCCCGATTTTACGCGCCCCGATTTAACACAAATTCAGATATAACGTGATGCACTTTTTTTTGCACTTATATAGCCACGTATATATAACCCCGATTTAGCACAATGCCGCTTTTTTTCGCGATGACATTTTATGGACCTCAACCATCGCGTTATAAGGCTACACTGTAGTGATTTTATTACCAAAAACATTTCTGGTTTGTGGGGGTCAAAAATGGTTACAGTCCAGTACTAGTTCTCCAGTTGGGATTGACGCATGTGTCTGGTGGTAGCAGAAAAGGGTGGGCGCCAATCTGCACTCTGTCGCAGAGAACTAGCATGCACACTTTCCAGGTATTCACCAATAGACACCCCTCCACGTGACTGTGGAGTGTTGCTGTGGTTACTCGCCATACTCTTCTTTGGTAACTGACCAATCCACTCCCATTTTGCTGTGGTAACTGACCAATCCACTCCCATTTTGCTGTGGTAACTGACCAATCCACTCCCATTTTGCTGTGGTAACTGACCAATCTACTACCATTTTGCTGTGGTAACTGACCAATCTACTGCAATTCCGCTGTGCTAACCGGCTGCGTTTGAGCCGGCATGTGCCGACGAGTGTAGCGACTGCTTTACGCTCGCCAGGTGGACAACTCGTCTCTGACGGGGGAGTCGGAAGCGCAGTCGCGCACGCCGGAGAGCACTAGCGATAATCCGCTCGAAACGCGAAACATAGCCTTCTTCTCGACGAACGCTGTCGAAGGTTCGTGCCGCGGCGCCGACGCGGTGTGCGTGGGGAGCCTCCTGTCGACCCTTCGATTGTTTCTCCGCGAGTCTTTACGTTTTTTCGGTCACCGCCTCACTGGTGTCGGGTGAGACGGGCGGTTGGGGGCGGAATTGGGTGGGAGGGGTGTGGAAAAATGTGGCCGGTGTAGTTCCAAAGACATGCGGAGAAACACTTGTTCACGGTCGGCACTGGAGCTCTCAGTCGTGCATGCACCCTGCACCGTGCATTCCCCCTCTCTCTCCTTCCCCTCTTTCTCTCTCTCTCTCTTTCTCTCTTTCCTTCCTTTCCTTCCCCCCCCCCTCTCTCTCTCTCTCGCCCTCACGCGCCTAACAGATGACCAGGGGTGGGTGCGATGTACCGCAGTCTCGGCGTGTGCGTGATGATGGAGATGTGGACGACGTGGGTGAACGTGTTTCACACAGCCACCATTCATCTCTCACCATCACGCACGGCGTGGCCGCTGCATCGCACGTGCGCGTGGTTGAGCTGGTCAGGTGCTTTCGCATGCTGTGTGGTTTTGCACGAGGCATGGTCTTGCATGCGGTAACGCTTTCATAGTGCATGGCCGCTATGGCTCGGTTGTGGTGGTAGTCGACTAATCTTTCTCCTTGTTTTGCTCCTATGTTTTTCTGAAACAGGTTGACAATAGCTCGCTAACCGGTGAATCTGAAGCGCAGAGCCGCACGCCCGAGTTAACAAACGATAACCCGTTGGAAACTCGCAACATTGCGTTCTTTTCTACCAATGCGGTAGAAGGTACATGCAATGCGCAATTTATTTGCCTTATTACGGGGGATTATTTTTAATGTCTTGTGTTGCAGAGAGGGAAATGGGCGGGCGGGCGGGCGGGCGGGCGGACTGGCTGGCTGACTAGCTGGCTGGCTGGCTGGCTAGTTGGTTGGCTGGCTGGCTGGCTAGCTGGTTGGCTGGCTGGCTGGCTGGCTGATTGGCTGACAAACATCACTCAGACAGACTGGTGGGGGAAGTGAGATATTAAATATTGCACAATTGAATGTTGAATGTTGGCTTTCTTGGCATGATGTATATATGCTGTGCTGTATTTCGTGACCACCATTATATATGTATATATAAGCCTACAGTCACAGTTAAGCTCTACATTTATTACTAGGTGGAATTATTAGATTTAGGCATTTCACTGCGTTTAGGCAAGGTTTACTTGCGATAGCCTGTCTGTATCAAAATTCTTTTGATAAATTATCGTTTTTGCTTATTTACCTCATTTCACCTAGCGCACGCATGAAGATTATTCAAAATTGCTAATTTACGAACACATTAACTTTCGACTGAGAGATGAAATATGAAATATGAATCTTGTCTGGTCGATCAGTTCTAAGCTCATGTTGCATGCCAATGGTAACTTCACTCCCTTGGCAGCAGTATTTTTTGAAGGCTGGAATACTGGGACATTTATGGCTGGTTTCCCTCGCATGAAGACACCCCTGAACCGTAACAACATCGTCTACCTATCTGCCTGTCGTGATCAATCAGTGTTGTAATAGGACATGCTAAAAAATATTGCTCGGCAACAAAGTACCGCAAAGTCTCTGTTTTCGGCATGCAGACATGTGGTATCGTATACAAACTGGTCTAAATTGACTGCCATAGCAAGAATATCAAAATGAATCTCTTTCAGGTGGATAGGTAAATTTACCTGATTTCCCCAAAAATGTTCCAGTGTACCCAAGTCTTAAAAGACACCCTGCCTTGTGTGAGGAGTCGCCGCTCAAGTTTTGCATCATAATAAATGACAATTGATAAATGGAATTTTTTATATGAATAAAAAATGAAAAAATCAAGAATAAGAATTATTAAAAATTGTTACAAATAATAACCATTAAAAATATCATTTAATCATTTTAGAGTGATGAATGAAACTGTTGTTTCTATTATTATCGTTGATAATCTAAAATGAAATTTACGCGTGCTCTTGTTTTTCGCGCGCGTGCGGGCGTGCAGGTTCGGCGACGGGCGTCGTCATCAGCACGGGCGACCGCACCGTGATGGGCCGTATCGCTAACCTCGCCTCGGGCCTCGACACCGGCGACACGCCCATCGCCAAGGAGATCGCGCATTTCATCCACGTGATCACGGGCGTCGCCGTCTTCCTCGGCGTCAGCTTCTTTGTCATCGCCTTCATCCTCGGCTACTTCTGGCTCGACGCCGTCATCTTCCTGATCGGCATCATCGTCGCGAACGTACCTGAGGGTCTGCTAGCCACCGTCACGGTAAGTACCGGCGGGGCTAGGTGGTGGCAGGTTGGGAGGAGAGGGAAGGAGGGGAACGTACCTGAGGGTCTGCTAGCCACCGTCACGGTAACTACCGGCGGGGCTAGGTGGTGGCAGGTTGGGAGGAGAGGGAAGGAGGGGAACGTACCTGAGGGTCTGCTAGCCACCGTCACGGTAACTACCGGCGGGGCTAGGTGGTGGCAGGTTGGGAGGAGAGGGAAGGAGGGGAACGTACCTGAGGGTCTGCTAGCCACCGTCACGGTAACTACCGGCGGGGCTAGGTGGTGGCAGGTTGGGAGGAGAGGGACGGCGTTCTGTTCCGCTCACCAGGTGTGCCTGACTCTCACCGCGAAACGCATGGCTTCAAAAAACTGCCTCGTTAAGACCTGGAGGCTGTCGAGACGCTGGGCTCGCACGTCGACCAACTTGCTCGACAAGACCGGCCGCTGACGCAGACGGCGATGACGCGTCGCTCACATGTTGGTATGACAACGCCATCTGGGAAGCACACCACTGAGGACCAATCTGGTGCGTGCACGTGAGGCGCGTCGTAGACACGCGTATCCCTCCCGTAAATCACTTCCACAATCATGTTCGCTGGGAGATAAAACCGGAGCGTGAATAATTTAGGTCGTACCTGAGTTGGAGTGAAAAGGCCTTTAAAGCTATTTTCACCATACTAGTGAGGAAGGGTGGGAAATAGAGTTTGAGCTGAAAACAGGGGAAACTGTGCAAACTTTCATTGTCGATGTGAAACGGCACTTGCGTCTTGAAATCATCCTGGGACAAAACATTGATGTTAACTTTAGCTGCTGTCACAAAAACCATCTATCGAGCAAACAATCTTGCATCCGTGCTAACGTTAGAAAGTATTATTGCTGCTAAACCATATACGTGCATTAACGTAGATACACTTGCGTGCACACACGCGACAAGCACACGCTTCATCACAAACGATGAAAAATTCACATAATCTTGGGCCCAATTTTTCGTCGCTTGAAGTAGATAAATGGGACATTGAACTAACGATGTCTTTATTTTGTCAACTTGTAGGCGAAACGTTTGAAGAAAAGTGCTTCAGGATGGAAGGCATTAGCCCAAGTTGCAACCTTTGCAATAGGGCAGAGAATTTAAGGAGGGACAAGACGATCTGCCCATACTAAGACGGTAACATTCGCTAAACGATTACATGACCAATATATAAGTTTAAGCATTTATGTGACCCCATTTAATCGATTGCATGACCTAAAATAAGTTTAATCGATTGCATGAATAACTTAAGTTTAAGCGATTGCAGATCAATGCGATTGCCTGACGCAATATTGCTCTATAGTAAAGTCACCTTCCGTGACGATTTGTAACCTTGTAGTTTCGAAAACCTCTGCAACTCTAATTCAAAAACTATGTTGGGTAGCTGACTATGCTATGCTACCAGGCGATGCATGCCAAGCTGATTCTTGTCGAGTATCAATATGGCCGTCGATCGTTTTATCGATCGATTTCAAATTCACGAGAACTGCTCTGAATGAACATGGAGGAAATTAATTGTATTTACGCATGTAAAGCGTCTTAACTGGCACTCGTTATCCTGTTAGACTGCGCAGTATGTGTCGAAACCCGCCGTTACATGATCTGATTTGCGTCCGCGCCGTAGTGAGTGTACCGGCGATGCGTCCGAATCAGCTCTGCCGAAATATGTTGAGCGTCCATCGGTGGGCGTCTTGGAGACACGCAAGAAGGAACGCCAAAGGTTAGGAGATCCGCGTTCAACTCGACAAACAAGTACCAGGTCCGTGTCCGTCTTTCAGTTTATGTTCCTTAGTGTGCTAATAAATTCTATGTAAAATATTCCTACCTTTGCTAGCTAGCCTTGTGTTCTCACACACAAATGCTGTTAAAGATCAACGTGTGCATTCTGGCATCTTTTAAAACACAATCGAGCGTTTAGCATTGGATAATTTGTGCTGTAAGGTCATTTTAGAAAGCATAGTTAATAGAGTTAATCTCCCGTCTTGTAAGAAAAGTGTCCTTTATAGACCAGTTTTGTTTCTGTTGCGGTGATTTCACCTTACAGATGCCACTTCAGAGAAATGCTGACAGTGTACTTTCTAGAGGCGCTCCATGCATGTAGAGGTGGTCCCATAGCCGTGCGTCACACGCGGTTTCTCAGCGTCCTGTCAACGCTCCCGCTCGGCGACTAACCCCCCCCCCCCATGTCACACGTAGGGTCAACTCGTTCCAGGGGGGTGCGACGCGTACAGTCAGCTCCGCCGTGCTCCACGTTCCTGTCAGCGCTCGCGCTCCAGCGTACGTCAGTCCCCGTGTCACGTGCCAACGCCCGATCATTGCAGGCTGTCCATTCATAAGAGCGGATGAACGCCGCGAACGACAAGCGGCTAGATGGTGAATGATGAAGGGCTGCGCCCGAGCGCATCTTCGACCGCTGCTCGAACAAATCTTCGTTGATGGACATGGACCTGCTTGATGATGCGCAGTGGAATGAACGCTTTTGAGGAATGCCTACCTTGGAAGCTGGGAGGGCTCGCGAGCGTGTGCTAGGTGCGTGGCGTGCGTGCGTGCAGTGATAGTGGTTAGCAGAGATGCCAAACCAACTACGATTTATCCGTATTTATATAGCCGATTTCTGTTTTCCTGATTGCACCGACTACGCCGCAGTTGTATCAAACTACGAATTTCACTTGTGATGCGGGAAAAAAAAAATTATTTTTGGTCCCGTCCGAGTCCTATAATACGCAGGGGAAAAATACACGGGCGGCAGCGTTTCGCGCCCCGAAATGCCAAAGAAGAGGCCCCAAAACATGATATCGGGACGACCAAAAGAAAAGTCGGCTCTGGAAACCGATTGTCCAGGTCGGTCCGGCGCCTGG
>NW_014577123.1:558980-574784 GCF_000485595.1 Priapulus caudatus | reverse complement strand
AAAAGGGCAAGGCAGGTGACTGCCGTCGGTCGAGTTGGATTTTCAGGGGCAGTACGGCAATTGATAGGGGCACCGACGTCAATTGCCGTCGGTGCCGTCGGTTAATTCGAGCCCTGACCGGCGGGGCTAGGTGGTGGCAGGTTGGGAGGAGAGGGGAGGAGGGGAACGTACCTGAGGGTCTGCTAGCCACCGTCACGGCAACTACCGGCGGGGCTAGGTGGTGACGCGTTCTGTTCCCTCACCAGGTGTGCCTGACTCTCACCGCGAAACGCATGGCTTCAAAAAACTGCCTCGTTAAGAACCTGGAGGCTGTCGAGACGCTGGGCTCCACGTCGACCATCTGCTCGGACAAGACCGGCACGCTGACGCAGAACCGCATGACCGTCGCTCACATGTGGTATGACAACGCCATCTGGGAAGCCGACACCACTGAGGACCAATCTGGTGCGTGCACGAGCGCGTCGTAGACACGCGTATCCCTCCCGTAAATCACTTTCCCACAATCATGTTTGCTGGGAGATAAAACCGGAGCGTGAATAATTTAGGTCGTCCCTGAGATGTGGAGTGAAAAGGCCTTTAAAGCTATTTTTCACCATACTAGTGAGGAAGGGTGGGAATAGAGTTTGAGCTGAAACATGGGGAAACTGTGCAAACTTTCATTGTCGGATGTGAAACGGCACTTGCGTCTTGAAATTTCCATCCTGGGACAAAACATTGATGTTACTTTAACTTCTGTCACAAAAACCATCTATCGAGCAAACAATCTTGCATCCGTGCTAACGTAGAAAGTATTATTGCTGCTAAACATATACGTGCATTAACGTAGATACGCTTGCGTGCACACAACGCGCACAAGCACACGCTTCATCATAAACGATGAAAAAATTCACATAATCTTGCCCAATTTTTCGTCCATTGAAGTAGATAAATGGGACATTGAACTAACGATGTCTTTATTTTGTCACTTTGTAGGCGAAACGTTTGAGAAAAGTGCTTCAGGATGGAAGGCATTAGCCCAAGTTGCAACTCTTTGCAATAGGGCAGAATTTAAGGAGGGACAAGACGATCTGCCCATACTAAGACGGTAACATTCCTAACGATTACATGACCAATATAAGTTTAAGCATTTATGTGACCAATTTAATCGATTGCATGACCTAAATAAGTTTAATCGATTGCATGAATAACTTAAGTTTAAGCGATTGCATGATCAATGCGATTGCCTGACCAATATTGCTCTTATAGTAAAGTCACCTTCCGTGACGTTTGTAACCTTGTAGTTTCGAAAACCTCTGCAACACTAATTCAAAACTAATGTTGGGTAGCTCACTATGCTATGCTACCAGGCGATGCATGCCAAGCTGATTCTTGTCGAGTATCAATATGGCCGGTCGATCGTTTTATCGATCGATTTCAAATTCACGAGAACTGCTCTGAATGAGCATGGAGGAAATTAATTGTATTTACGCATGTAAAGCGTCTTAACTGCACTCGTTACCTGTTAGACTGCGCAGTATGTGTCGAAACCCGGCGTTACATGATCTGATTTGCGTCCGCCCGTAGTGAGTGTACCGGCGATGCGTCCGAATCAGCTCTGCTGAAATGTGTTGAGCTGTCCATCGGTGGCGTCTTGGAGACACGCAAGAGGAACCCAAAGGTTGAGGAGATCCCGTTCAACTCGACAAACAAGTACCAGGTCCGTGTCCGTCTTTCAGTTTATGTTCCTTAGTGTGCTATAATTCTATGTAAATATTCCTACCTTTGCTAGCTAGCCTTGTGTTCTCACACACAAATGCTGTTAACGATCAACGTGTGCATTCTTGCATCTTTTAAAACAAACAATCGAGCGGTTTAGCATTGGATAATTTGTGCTGTAAGGTCATTTTAGAAACATAGTTAATAGAGTTAATCTCCCGTCTTGTATGAAAAGTGTCCTTTATAGACCAGTTTTGTTCTGTTGCGGTGATTTCACCTTACAGATGCCACTTCAGAGAAATGCTGAAAGTGTACTTTCTAGACAGGCGTCCATGCATGTAGAGGTGGTCCCATAGGCGTGCGTCACACGCGGTTTCTCGCGTCCTGTCAACGCTCCCCTCGGCGGACGAACCCCCCCCATGTCACACGTAGGGTCAACTCGTTCCCCGGCGTACAGTCAGTCCCCCGTGTCACGTGTCCTGTCAGCGCTCCCCCCAGCGTACAGTCAGTCCCCCGTGTCACGTGCCACGCCCGGCATTGCAGGTGTCCATTCATAAGAGCGATGACCCGAACGACAAGCGGCAGATGGTGATGATGAAGGGTGCGCCCGAGCGCATCTTCGACCGCTGCTCGACAATCTTCGTTGATGGACAGGACCTGCTGATCGATGCCGAGTGGAAGAACGCGTTTGAGGATGCCTACCTTGAGCTGGGAGGGCTCGGCGAGCGTGTGCTAGGTGCGTGCGTGCGTGCGTGCAGTGATGTGGTTAGCAGAGATGCCAACCACTACGATTTATCCGTATTTTATATACGAATTTCTGTTCCTTTGCACCACTACGACCAGTTTATATCAAACTACGAATTTCACTGTGATTGGAAAAAAAAAATTATTTTTGGTCCGTCAGTCTATAATACGCAGGGGAAAAAATACACGGGGGCGGCAGGCGATTTCGCCCCCGAAATGCCAAAAAGAGCCCCCGAAAACATGATATCGGGGACGACCCCAAAAGAAAAAGTCGCTCTGGAAATCGATTGTCCAGGTCGGTCCCGCGCCTTGCCGCTCTCGCTCGGCGTTGCTGCGCTGCGATGCCTAGGCCTCTGCCGCTAGCGGCAGCTGGTTCCACGGCGCGGTAGAATTCATGGTACGGTGTGACTGTCAAGTGTTTACCATTTAAGCATGCATGTGTGTACTGTACTGTATTGCATTCAATCACGCGCGCGCCGCCACCCGCGCGAATATACGTGTGTGCCTGTGCGCGTGCTTGCGTGTGTGCCTGCGCGCGTGCGTGCGTGCCGGTGTGCCTGCGGGCGTGCTTGCGTGTGTGCCTGCGCGCGTGCGTGCGTGCGTGCGTGCCTGTGTGTGCCGGTGTGCCTGCGGGCATGCTTGCGTGCGTGTGTGCCTGCGCGCGTGCATGTGTGCGCGTGCGTGCCTGCGCGTGTGCTTGCGCGTGTGCCTGCGCGCGTGCGTGCGTGCCTGTGCGCAGGTGTGCCTGCGGGTGTGCCTACGTAGACCCGTAGAACCAAGGATTATAGAACGGTAATCCATGGAAAATCCTAATGAAATTGACACGTATATTTTTGAATTTTTTCCTGCCGACACACTCGTGTGTCATTCCTGATTGTAGCTTTTTTGTCAATTCCCTGAAAGAGTTTTGCTGTCGCTCTCTCATAGTCCAGCAATGCCAACCCTCTACATTTTAGTAGTGATTAGTACCACGCTGAAACAATCGTGCCCCCCCTCCCCCCGTACTTCAATCAATGCCGCCCCTGCCAGCAGGCACGTACGCAGCATCGATGGATGTGCACAGCAATACACACGTGCCTCGCGGGCCGCTTTCTCAAACCCCCTGAGCTTCCAGGGCCCTTACGCGGGCCCAGGACCCCAGCTGCAAGAGACTTCGCGTATAAACAATCGATCCTCCTCGCTCGTACAGTCAGACGCTCCACTATTTGCCATGGTTCGCACAGTCCTTGAAAAGTCCTTGAATTTGAGGGGAGTCCTTGAAAAGTACTTGAATTTGAGGGGAGTCCTTGAAAAGTACTTGAATTTAGTAAATGTTGATTTTGTGCTTGAAATGCTTGAATTTCATGAAAATGTCCTTGAATTTCATGAAAATGTCCTTGAATTTTTAGAAAGAATCGTCGCCTGTAATAAAAAGAAATTTTGTACCATCAATAATGTGCAAACCTCAATAAAAATTTCGTTAAATGAGCTTAAAAAGCTATAGACACGATAGACAGTTAAATGATGATCACAAATTACAGTAAGTCAGTAAAATCAGTCAGTAAATCAAGGTATGTTGTAGAAGTGACAGTGTTTAGAAGAGTTTATTAATGTGATCCAGGTTAGTTTTAGAGGTGACATGCAGTGATTAAGAATGGGGTTATTAAATTAATCCTGGTATGTTTTGTTCTGTGTATGAATTCTGATAAAATGTCCTTGAATTTCCGATAAAATGTCCTTGAAAAGTCCTTGGAAAAAATTTCAGTCCTCCTGTATGAACCATGTTTACGCTAGCCGTAATACAATGTTTCATGTACGTGGCAGCGTATGTACTACAATTTAGAACGTGTGTGTGTGTGTGTAAAATTAATAATCCCTCCCCCCGAACCTCCCCCCCTCGAACTACTAATTTGATGGCCAGAAACTACAGATTGCTTCAAATATATGTTGGCATCTCTGGGTTAGTGTGACGAGTGGAAGAACACGTTTGAGGATGCCTACCTTGAGCTGGGAGGGCTCGGCGAGCGTGTGCTAGGTGCGTGCGTGCGTGCGTGCAGTGATGTGGTTAGTGTGACGAGTGGAAGAACGCATTTGAGGATGCATACCTTGAGCTGGGAAGGCTCGGCGAGTGTGTGCTAGGTGTGTGCCGGTAGTTTCACTTCAATACTCCGTTGTGATTTGTGGTTCGAGTTCAGTAGAAAGTATGAAATGCTTGCAGGCAACAGTACGCACAAAATTATGAACAGTGAAGGGCTCCTTTTTAAACTTCCCTAGCATTCTCGAATGTGCCGAAAACGTTTTGCAAGGGCGATTTGCACGAATATTACCTAGGCATATTTTGATTCTTTTGGGACCCCTTACAATAAAACAGACAGATGTCTAGCTTCCACACAGTTGTTCCGCACAAATATAATTTAACACACGCTGCCACCGGTCACGTCGGCACTGTGCGTCGAAAGAAGGTTCCGATAAGTTTACGACAATCGCGTCGTGGAGGACTTAACGAGGGGCGATGTTAATTAATTAATTGTGACTCGTCGTCAGGTTTCTGCGACTACTACCTGCCGCTGGACAAGTACCCCGAGGGATTCCCGTTTGACTGCGAAAACCCCAACTTCCCGCTGGAGAACCTGCGTTTCGTCGGGCTCATGTCGATGATCGACCCGCCGCGGGCCGCCGTGCCGGACGCCGTCGTCAAGTGTCGCAGTGCTGGTACGTCCGCCCCTGCACAACTGACCTTTCACGTTTCACCGTCGACCTCTGGCCTTTCTAACTCGAGGGTAGTTGCCGCGATCGAGAGTAGTTGTGGATCGAGCGCGGTTGCTGCGATTGGGCGCGGTTGCCACGATCGAGCTTGGTTGCCGCGATCGGGCGTGGTTGCCGCAATCAGGCGTGGTTGCCGCGATCGGGCTTGGCGTGGTTGCCGCAATCAGGCGTGGTTGCTGCGATCGGGCGTGGTTGCCGCGATCGGGCTTGGCGTGGTTGCTGCGATCGGGCTTGGCGTGGTTGCTGCGACTCCTGCGGGCGTGTTGCGCGATCGGGGCCGACGGGGGCGGCGGTGGTGTGCCGCTGATCGGGGTTGGTGCCGCGATCGGGATGTGCGTGTGACGTGCCGCATCAGGGTGTGTTGCTGCGAATCCGGGCGTGGGTTGCCGGTGATCGGGCTCTGGCGTTCGGTGCTGCGATCGGGCTGTGGGTTGCTGCGATCTGGGGCTTGCCGCGATGGGCGTGTTGCCGCGATCGGGCGTGGTTGCCGCAGATCGGCTGGTCGGGGTTGCGCGCGAATCGGGCGTGAGGTTGCCAGTGATCGGGCTGTGTGGTTGCTGCGATCGGGGCGCGTGGTGGCGCGATCGGCGTGTGTGTTGGCCGCGATCGGTTGGCGTTGGTGCTTGCGATCGGCGTGTGCTTGCGATCGGGTCGGTTGCCGCGTCGGCGGTTCTTTGGCGTGGTTGCGCGATCGGCGGGACGCGTGGTGGTTGCGCGATCGGGCGTGGCATGGTTGCGCCATCGCGAGCATGGTGTGCCGCAAACAAACATAGGGTTAATGATGCGATAGTGATTGGTTTTTTTGTTTGTTTTTTAATTGCAACGCGCTGTCTTTGTTGTCGATTGATCGTTTAGTGGGCTATTCTCTGGTGACCGACTGTATTGCTTTATGCTGATTGTATCAAACAAATTTTTATTTGTTAGGCACGTGTGTAATACTGTGTTGTAGTTTATCAATGAGAATGGTTTTTGCCTGCTAACGTGTTGTTAAAGTATGAAATTTATTGCAGTAGTAGATGAGAGGCAGATGCAAAGTACAGTGCCTAGACCATGTTTCCTGGTTGTTGTTCAGGTACTACCAAGAGCTGACTCGCATTGGAAATGCGTCGCGTCCGCCAAGGTTCTAGTGATGTCAGAAAACTACTCGTGTGTGCAGTGTTTGTGTTCTGTGTTTCAAAGTTAATTTAGAAAAGTTTCGGGAAAATACGTGCATGTGGTGTGGTGCAATAAACCTGTGCACGCCAATGAAAAAAATTGGTGATAGAACTTTGATGGTTAGAAAGAGGGTCAAATTCATTTGCTTCGGGTAATTATGCGTCTTACTGAGGTATTTCCTTTTTATCAGCAGTGATGACAGTGAATCTCGAGTGAATTTTTGAATCAGAGAAGATTGCTCTTGAACAAACTTGTCAGCTCTTCGCCATGAATTGCATGTGAACTTACTTCTTTGGAGTTTGCTGCTCAAATTTTCAATGGCTTCTGTCTATATTGTTGTTTAGTCACTCGTACCTGTGAGTTACAGATGTGTGCAAGCACTCTGAAGTGATTCTAATAATCAGCACAGTCACAGAACTTGTACTCACTTTGTTTCACCGTACTATTTGTGCAGTTCAACGTCATTATTGTTTTCTCACGCAGATATGCTATTATTCTTTTGACATTCAATCAGACAATCTCTTCCTTCGTGATTGCTAATTTTTTGGTAACTCTGGCTGTTGTTTTGAAAATTCGACGAGCAATAATGAGCACATTGTCATCTTCTGATAGTAAGCCCGTCGTGGTCACGTGCTAGGATCAGTTCGGTCCACAATTTGCGGTGACGTCCACTCGTTTGAAAGTTGTCACCGTCTTCGGCAGGTATCAGGTGATCATCGGTGACCGCGCGACCACCGATCACGGCCAAGGCGATCGCTAGAGCGTCGGCATCATCTCCGAGGGCAACGAGACGCGTAGAGGACATCGCATGCGACTTGGAGTCCGTGTCGACGACGTCAATCCCAGGTGCGTCTCCGGGATCGATCCGGCGGCGGGGATCGCAGCGATTGTTACGAGTTTTCTCTTATTGCTTCCTTTTTTCGTACGGATATGTGCTTGTAGCCTGTGTTTGTGTTGTGCGTTGCGTGCATGCGTGCGTGCGTGGACGGTTGTGTGTGTGTTTTGTGTGTGTTGTGTGTTGTGTGTGTGTGTGTGTGATGTGTGTGACGTTGTGTGTGTTGTGTGTTGCGCGACATGTGCTTGTAGCTGTGTTTGTGTCTGTGCGTGCGTCAGCGCGTGCGTGCGTGCTGTGTGTGCAGACGTGCTTGTAGCTGTGTTTGTGTGTGAGGACGTGCTTATATCTGTGTTTTGTGTGTGTGCGTGCTTGCGTGTAGGCTGTGATTGTGTGCATGCAAGTGTGTGAGCGTACGTGTATCTGTGTGTCTTCTCCAACCACCTGCTCGTCTATGATGGTATCCTTGCAAACTACCACCGTGTCTTTGAATGTCAGCGCTGTGTTTTACTGCCCTACGTCTGTGCGCGTAATGCCAACCTCTCGCTAACCCGCTCCCGTCTTTCACACGGACACGAACACGCATGTCATGTCTGTTTACTGCCTCAGGTCTGCGCGCGTGATGCCCACCTCTCACTATCCAACGCTCCCGTCTTTCACAGGGACGCAAACCCGGTGCATCGTGTGTTTACTGTTGTGCGTGCGATGCTAACCTCTCGTTAACATCTCGTATATTAATAACGCCCCCTCCCCCTGTCTCTCGCAGGGATCGCGAACGCCGGTGCGTCGTGCACGCGCTGTCAATCTGAAGGACATGACACCGGCGCAGATCGACGACATCCTCAACAGCCACTCCGAGATCGTGTTCGCGCCGCACCTCGCCCGCAGCAGAAGCTCTCATCGTCGAGGGCTGCCAGCGGCAGGGCGCCATCGTCGCTGTGACGGGCGACGGCTGCGTCAACGGACTCGCCCGCGCTGAAGAAGGCCGACATCGGCGTCGCGATGGGCATACTCCGGCAGCGACTGTCAGCAAGCAGGCCGCCGACATGATCCTGCTCGACGACAACTTTGCGTCGATCGTCACCGGCGTCGAGGAGGGCCGCCTCATCTTCGACACCTGAAGAAGTCGATCGCGTACACGCTGACGAGCAACATATCCCGAGATCTCGCGTTCCTGCTCTTCATTGTGCTCGACATCCCGCTGCCGCTCGGCGCGATCACGATCCTGTGCATCGACCCGGCACCGACCTCGTGCCGGCGATCTCGCTCGCGTACGAGGAGGCCGAGAGCGACATCATGAAGCGGAAGCCGCGAGACCCGCTGCACGACAAGCTGGTGCGTCACGCTGTAATTTCCGTCTGCGGCGAATCGGCGCGGTTCACGATGGCGAGATAGCAATTACGTTGCGTCGCGCGACAAACCTTATGGTTTGCTTTACAGCCCGCGATGAGTTCAATTTCGCTATGAGAGTAATTAAGTTTACCGCACGTAATTGTTACATTATTGTTAACAGTAACCTTATGTGTCGTGTCATGCTGTTTACAATGAAGTTATGTAGATTAGGTTACTACTCAGCGACATTATTGTGAGTTACGTTATGCGTTCGATAATTTAGGTTATTGCGCATGAGAGGTTACTGGTTAAGCTACTGCTCACAAGAAGCTCAGAAAAAACGCACGAGGCGCTCTCCAATAATACTATCTATTCTGGATTGAATACACACGGCTGTGTGTGAACTGCATTGATTGTTTGTTGCTGTATTGTTCGTTTGTTATAGTTGTTGTTTTTGTAGCTGTTGCTACAGTTGCTGTTTGTTGCTGTATTGTTCGTTGTTATAGTTGTTGTTTGTAGCTGTTGCTACAGTTGCTGTTTGTTGCTGTATTGTTCGTTGTTATAGTTGTTGTTTGTAGCTGTTGCTACAGTTGATGTTTGTTGCTGTATTGTTCGTTGTTATAGTTGTTGTTTGTAGCTGTTGCTACAGTTGCTGTTTGTTGATGTCGTTATAGGTGAACGCCGCGTCTGATTCTCGTTGGCATACGGACAGATCGGCATGATGCAGGCTTTAGCTGGTTTCTTTGTCTACTTCGTCATCATGGGCTCAAACGGATTCAGGCTCGACACGCTGCTGGGCATACGCGCCGAGTGGACTCCCGGGCCGTTAACAACCTCGCGCTGACTCCTACGGCCAGGAATGGTGTGCGTGTCTCTCTCTCTCTCTCCTCAGCGCGCGCGCGCGCACGCGGTTAATGCTCCGTAGCACTGCCCGAGCGTGTGCTGCGGGCTGACGATGCTCTAACCGCAATGTTGGTTCTTGAATGACGCTGAAGATTTGCTTCGAATGACGATCGTAATGTCGTGTACTCGTTTATGGCGATAACAATGGAGCCAACAATTAACACTGTTCCCCTGCGGGATCATCGAGTCAACATCCGTGGCTAGATTATTGGTTTTTGTTACTCTGATTTCCAGACAGATGGCAGGCATACCTACCTAAGAAATTAAACGGGACAGTCTTTATATTACCCAAGTCTTACATGAGCTAACGGAAATACAATTTGCTTACTGTTGATTCGAACGTGCAACCATTGGAGTTTTTTTGAGGCTTCAAGGTAAATTTCGGGGCTAAAAAGCTCATCATCAACAAAGGTTTGTTTAAACCGTTTTTTCTAACGGTATATAATATAATAACTGTGTAGTATGTAATAAATTTTCGAGGTATTTTGCATGTAGAAAAACAAAACAAGGTTCATACCCCACACATTGTGTAAGCGTTGTCACATTTCTTACCGTGAAAATCATAGTATACTGTTCAAACGATATCATAACAAACTCCGCGAAAATCCACCGGTGTGGTGGCATTTGAGACGAAAATGCACGAAATGTTCGTTTTGCCCTGTTTTTTCATAACAATATGTTATTATGAAAGAGAACGATTTTCCATACTATCTGAACGTGTAAGGGTGAGATAACGACTCATGGCAGCAGTAAATGATGTCAGTTTGGTGTTTAGCTTATCCTGCAAAAGGAAATGGTCATGTGAATCAATAAGTCGAGATACGCGGTAAAAACTGCGAAAACCCGGCCAGCGCAGGGGCGGTAGCCGGGTTTAGTGTTGCATTGTTAAACACCTGGCAGCGTTGAACGTGTTAATAATCTGCTTCCATATTGATAACAATTAACCAACCATTGTAACTATATTCCACTGATAATTAAATCAACCATTAAGTAAATTATTCCACATGATAACAATTAATCATCACTATAATTTAGTAATATATTCCACATGATGACAATTAACCGGCCATTAGTAATATATTCTACATGATAACAATTAACCGGCCAATTAGTAATATATTCCAACATGGATAGACAATTAAACCGGCGCATTAGTATATATATTCCACACATGATAACAATTTAACCGGCCATTAGTAATATATCCACATTGATAACAATTAAACCCGCATTAGTAATATATTCCAGCATGTAACAATTAACGCAGGCATTAGTAATATATTGGCACAATGATAACAATTAACTGGCCATTAGTAATATATTCCACAATGATAACAATTTAACTGGGCAATAATAATGTCTACATGATATATTAGGGCTATATTACATGATAACAATTTACGGCCATTAGTAACTACATTGATAACATTAACGGCATTCATGTAATATATCACTTAATTAACCGGCATTAGTAATATATTCCACATGATAACAATTAACCGGCCGTGAACAAGACATTCTTCTTGTATTGTAAGTTATGATAGCAATTCTTGTATTGTAAAGTAATTATAGCAATTCACCAACCATTAGCAAAGCAATTCCACACAGTGATAACAATTAACCAACAATTAGCAACCAATTCCATACATTGATAACAATTCACCAACATTGATATGCAATTCCATACAGTGATAACAATTAACCAACCATTATATAGCAATACGAGTGTCGATTGACAGTTTGATCTTACGTGATTAGAGCCGCGGTATACGAGCCGCGTGTGTGCTTGCTCAGAACGACTCCAACCGTAAGATATCCTGGAGTACACGTGCCAGCACAGCGTTCTTCGTCTGCCATCGTGTCGTGGCAGTGGGCTGAATCTGATCATCTGTAAGAACTCGCCGGCAACATGTGTCCCTGCAAAGCAGGGCATGAAGTGAGTAGTTGCGCGCAAGAGTTTAACTAGTGGGAGGATTGAAGTGAGTAATGTGCGGGAAGAAGGTTCAACTAGTGGGAGCATGAAGTGAGTAGTGTGGCGGAAGAGTTAACTTAGTGGGAGCATGAAGTGAGGTAGTGTGCTGGAGAGTTAACTAGTGGTGAGCAATGAAGTGACGTAGTGTCGGAAGAGTTAACTAGTGCGGAGCTTGAATGAGTGTGCGGAGTTTACTGTGGGCTCGCAGAGATGTGGGAAGAGTTAACTAGTGGCGAGCTTTGAAGTGAGTAGTGTGCGAAAAGTTACGTGAGCATGGTGAGTAGAAGAAGAGTTAATCGTAGTGAGGGAGCCTTGATCAGTGAGTAGTGTGCGAATGGAGTTAACTAGTGGGAGCATGAAAGTGAGTAAGTGCGCGGAAGATGCTTTAACTAGTGGGAGATGAAGTTGAGTAGTGTGCAGGTGACAGGGAGCATGAGTTGACTATTCGCAATTTAGTGGGAGCATGAAGTGGTAGTGCTCGGAAGAGTTAACTAGTGGGAGCATGAAGTGAGTAGTGCGGCGGGATTTTAACTAGTGGAGCAATGACAGCTGAGTATGGGTGCGCGGAAGAGTTAATGGGCATGATGGGTAGTGGGGGAGGTTAACATGGAGCAAAGTTGAGTAGCAATGGCTGTTCAAAGCATTAACTGTGGGCTTGATGTTGTGTTAGAAACTGTGTCTTATACCAAGCTCTGAAATACGATTAATTGCGTCAGCAGTGGGGATTGTGCACACCTTCTCGTTTCCATTCTTTGCTCCTCTATTTCTGAATATCGGTAAATTATCCACCAACCATTATTCATGCAAAACAATGCTGGATAAGAGAGGTATGGTATCATTTGCGATGCCGGTGTCAGTACTTTGTCATGGTATGATAATCTATACATTCTATGCAGTAACGGTGTCAGTGTGTCTGAGAGAGGCCTGTTCACAGACACGCGTCTGGGTGGGGTTGTAATAATTATTTCGCATTTTAGTAAAGCTCGTACGTAGGGGAGGCAAGTATCGTTCAGTACGCTTTCTCAGCGATTTTAGTTGGCGACGCATAATTTGGCGCATGGGAAACTTGTTGTTGTACAAAGTGATGGTGATAATGGGTAGGATGTGTGGCGTGCGGTTTCTCTGCATCGCAGGAACAACATGCTTGAACTTTGGGCTCGTGTTTGAGACCGGCGCTAGCTGCGTTCATGGCGTACTGCCCCGGACTGGACAAGCGGACTCAACATGTACCCGATCGAGTGACGTATTGTGCGTGCGTAATCGCTACACTGTGGGACGACAATAACTCTGCATGCCATTAGTGAAGTGCGGCGGTTATGTCGCCTACATTATAGTCGCTGTTCATCAGTGTCTGGATAACTCGCTGCCTCAATCCATTTATTATTATTTTTGTCATCATCATCATCCATCATCATTGTTTCTTCGTCAGTTGCCATCTCTGTTAAACTTATCCTTACCAGTATTACTGCTGTTGCTGTTGTTTGGCAATGCGGTTCACCGCGGTCGTAACACAGCCGCTGTCCTCTCCCTGATTATTCACCGTCTTCCTCCCTTCCAGGTTCTGGTGGTGGCTTCCCGGCCTGCCACCTCTCCCTGATTATTCACCGTCTTCCTCCCTTCCAGGTTCTGGTGGTGGCTTCCCGGCCTGCCACCTCTCCCTGATTATTCACCGTCTTCCTCCCTTCCAGGTTCTGGTGGTGGCTTCCCGGCCTGCCATTCAGCGTGCTCATCTTCATCTACGACGAGTCGCGCCGCTTCCTACTACGACGCAATCCGGGCGGATGGGTCGAGCGGGAAACCTACTACTGAGCTGGGTCCAGCGGCGAGCGGCGCTTCCAAGTGGGGCGGCGTCGGCGATGCAGACGGAGAGAGAATGAGATAGAGACATGGAGAGAGAACGCTGTAACTAATTCCCTAGTAAATGAATTGCGCGTGTGCGTAGCGGGTAGATCGGGTTGCAAGAGTCGGGAGGCGGGTTGCCGCGGCGACGGGAGCGTGCCCGAGACATCGAGCATCGCCATCGGGCATGCTCCCTGGCGGCGGTAGATATGCCTCGCAGGAGAACCCGGTAGACCGGCCGCACACAGGCGTCCACGGAGAAGAGCCATCGCTGGGCAGGGAGCGTTCTCGCTCGCTCACCCGTTAGTGCGTCGGTTTATGTAATACGAAAAATACGACTCTTATTGACTGTACAGTAGGATAGTTTATACACGTGTTAAGGCAGAACGCACGCGCGGCACCTTTCAGACAGGGGAACGGCAGCAAGTGGGTCGCACCGACACAGTTCTCGTCTCTCGCACTGCATTACATTTTGCGTTTCGTAGTTTGGCGGGTCACCAGGGGGCGCCGGTGGCAGCGTCCGCTGCACATGTCCAGCCTCCGTTTGTTATCTTGCCAGCTGGCCACTCGCAAGGGGGGGGGGGAGTGCCGCCGCCTTCTGCACACAGGGGGGAACTGAAGTTTTTTGCAGCAGGGGGAAATATTCAACTCAGGGGCATTCTCAAAGGGGCAGTCACGTGGCGTCTCGCTCTCCGCATGTTCCCCTGTGTGAACGGTCGTTTTCGTCGTCGGTCATCGTACATACCGTGTGTGAATCCGTGTAGAAATGTCAGTGTTGCCAGCACGCGACCGCCCAGTCGGGGAGGGTCAGCAATAACTACGACGCCGTGAGAGTGCGAGGCGCGGCGCCGGGTGACCTAGCACCTGCGATGGTGGGGTGGTGGGTGTTGGCATCCATGCTGTGTACGTAGCAAGGATCCGCATGTAGTTAGTAGTTACTAACTAGCTGTCACTATACGTTACGTTCCTTTTGCGTTTTTTTCTTTTGGCTTCCTCCTTCCTCACTCCATTTTCCTTTCCTACCGCACGTGTTATCAAGGCACCTTTTCAAGGTGGATTTTCCCCTTTTGTCTTCAGTTGTGATTAGCAGGTTGTGATGTTATCGATTCGGCGTGTGACTTGATCGAGAGATTTTATAAGGTTTTCGTGATTTTATAAATTTGGTGCGATTATCGTTGCATTGACTTCTTTCATATTTTAAGTTTTGTTATTTTTTTGTGAGAGACGTTTAACCAAAGCAAAAGCAAATCTGTGAGTATGATTTTTCGGGAAAGCTGGTACCGTCTACCGTGGTGTACGTACTGAGTGGAGTTAAGGGCTGCGGGTTGAAGTGAGAGATATGTTTTGAGCGTGGCATGGTGACGTAACACGACTGTTGTTACAAGGCAGAGTGATTCTTAGCTTTCTCCCAGTCAACTAGTGAATAGCATAACGTGGCGCGAGCTTCGTGAGAGGTGCATGCAATGTTATGAACCCTGTAGTTTGGCGATGTAACGATGAGTTGTAACCGTAGTCTCACTTGGCTGTCTGATTACCTGTCATGACTCATTTCAGCCCTACGTCCCACGCTTCCCTGCTAGAATTTAATACGTATGGGTATATTTTACTCATAAAAAGGCACGTTCACTTCTTAAATATGTATTAACATGGGAATATTGTATTCGTTATCGTATATTTTGTCAGAATTTGGCCGATATGGGTGTATTGTACCCATGTTGGTATGTTACCGTGTTAGAATTTTGTTCGTGTGCATGTCCCTAGCTAGCTCCATCTACTGGTCGTAATTCATATCATTCCGATCCTGTGATGGTAGTCTATTGATACTAGTACTTGCATATTCACCATTGCTTCTATGTTTGCAAGATTCGTTTTACCAGTCAACTATATATGTATACCCGTGGCAGTTATTTTGTGTTTAAATTTGTTTGTTAAAATGCTGAAAGCGTTACACCCCGCGACAAACAGTTGGAAACACTGCATTTCGTGTGTGCCTGTGAAACCAACTAGGCTAGTCACATATAATCAAAGACACCATTTACTGTGATGCTAACTACCGTTTCCGTCTTCCTTTTCGCTTATTCCTGCCATAAGCTGTAATACCAAAGATAATGAATTGCTGTGTGCTGGAGCCAGTATCGCCGGTTATGTTAACGTCCACTATTTAATATAGCAAACAAACTTTAATGTTGTTAAAGATGCGAACTGGAGATAAACCAAAGAGCACTACTGTCTCGTTAAAAGACGGGCAACTGTTGAAAGTGTTTAGACACGATGCTACGGGTGAACTGGCGTAATCAGGGGAGTGTTAAATATATCGTGATATGACAAAGTCTGTGTTTGTACCTGTCTACACGCGTGATATGGTAAAGGTGTGTTTGTTCCTGTGTACACACGTATGATTCGGTAAAGGAGTGTATGCGCTTGTGTATACACGTATGGTACGGTAAAGGTGTGTCTGTACCACTGTATACACACCTGCTAATGGTGTGTTTGTACCTGTGTATACGCGCGTGATACGGTAAATGTGTGTGTGTGTGTGTGTGTGTGTGTGTGTGTGTGTGTGTGTGCGTGCGTGCGTGCGTGCGTG
>NW_014577123.1:553636-558970 GCF_000485595.1 Priapulus caudatus | reverse complement strand
AAGAGTTTAACTATGGGAGCATGAAAATGAGTACGTGGATGGAAGAGTGTAAGCTAAGTGGGAAGCATGAAGTGAGAGTTGGCGCGGAAGAGTTAACTTAGTGGGAGCTTGAAGTGAGTAGTGTGCGGAAGAGTTAACTAGTGGGAGCATGAAGTGAGTAGCATGCTGTTCAAAGCATTAACTAGTGGGAGCTTGGTGTTGGTAGAAACTGTGTCTTATAAGCCGTGAAATACGATAATTGCGTCAGCAGTGGGGATTGTGCACACCTCTCGTTTCCATTCTTTAGTTATTTCTTATATCGGTTAAATTATCCACCAACCATTATTCATGCAAAACATCTGGATAAGAGAGGATTGGTATCATTTGCGATGCCGTGTCAGTACTTTGTCATGGTATGATATCATACATTCACATGAGTAGGTGCCAGTGTGTCTGAGAGAGGCTGTACAGACACCGTACTGGGTTCGTTGTATAATTATTCGCATTTAGTAAAGCTTGTACGTAGGGGAAGCAAGTATCGTTCAGTACCTTCTCCCGATTTAGTGGCGACCATATTTGGCTAGGAACTTGTCGTGTACAAGTGATGGTGACTAATGGTGGATGTGTGCGTGCGTTTCTCTGCATCGCAGGAACAACATGCTGAACTTTGGGCTCGTGTTTGAGACCGGCCTAGCTGCGTTCATGGCGTACTGCCCCGGACTGGACAAGGGACTCAACATGTACCCGATCGAGTGAGTATCGTGCGTGCGTAATTGCTAACACTGTGGGACGACAATAACTCTGCATGCCATTAGTGATGTGCGGCGGTTATGTCGCCTACATTATATCGCTGTTCATCAGTGGTCTGGATAACTCGCTGCCTCGATCCATTATTATTATTTTTGTCATCATCATCATCATCATCATTGTTCTTCGTCAGTTGCCATCTCTGTTAAACTTATCCTTACCAGTATTACTGCTGTTGCTGTTGTTAGCGATCGGGCGTGGTTGCCGCGATCGGGCTTGGCGTGGTTGCTGCGATCGGGCGTGGCATGGTTGCCGCGATCGGGCGTGGCATGGTTGCCGCCATCGAGCGTGGTTGCCGCAAACAAACATAGGGTTAATGATGCGATAGTGATTTGGTTTTTTTGTTTGTTTTTTAATTGCAACGCGCTGTCTTTGTTGTCGATTGATCGTTTAGTGGGCTATTC
The DNA here is from genome assembly GCF_000485595.1 of Priapulus caudatus. NCBI lineage: Eukaryota > Metazoa > Priapulida > Priapulimorpha > Priapulimorphida > Priapulidae > Priapulus > Priapulus caudatus. Next base: position 557,780 of record NW_014577123.1, on the reverse strand, counting down.
TCTGGTGACCGACTGTATTGCTTTATGCTGATTGGTATCAACAAATTTTTAAGGATTTTAGCAGTGTGTAATACTGTGTTGTAGTTTATCAATGAGAATGGTTTTTGCCTGCTAACGTGTTGTTAAAGTATGAAATTTATGTGCAGTAGTAGAGCAGATGCAAAGTCTGCCATGTTTCCTGGTTGTTGTTCAGGTACTACCAAGAGCTGACTCGCATTGGAAATGCGTCGGTCCGCCAAAGGTTCTAGTGATGTCAGAAAACTACTCGTGTGTGCAGTGTTGTGATCTGTGTTTCAAGTTTAATAGAAAAGTTTCGGAAAATACGTGCATGTGGTGTGGTGCATAAACCTGTGCACGCAATGAAAAAAATTGGTGATAGAACTTGGGATGTAGAAAGAGGGTCAAATTCATTTGCTTCGGGTAATTATGCGTCTTACTGAGGTATTTCCTTTTTATCAGCAGTGATGACAGTGAATCTCGAGTGAATTTTTGAATCAGAGAAGATGCTCTTGAACAAACTTGTCACTTCTCGCACTGAATTGCATGTGAACTTACTTCTTTGGAGTTTGCTGTCAAATTTCAATGGCTTCTGTCTATATTGTTGTTAGTCACTCGTACCTGTGAGTTACAGATGTGTGCAAGGCACTCTGAAGTGATTCTAATAATCAGCACAGTCACAGAACTTGTACTCACTTTGTTTCACCGTACTATTGTGCAGTTCAACGTCATTATTGTTTTCTCACGCAGATATGCTATTATTCTTTGACATTCAATCAGACAACTACCTATCTCTTCCTTCGTGATTGTAATTTTTTGGTAACTCTGGCTGTTGTTTTGAAAATTCGACGAGCAATAATGAGCACATGTCATCTTCTGATAGTAAGCCCGTCGTGGTCACGTGCTAGGATCGAGTTCGGGTCCACAATTTCGACGGTGACGTCCACTCGTTTTGAAAGTTGTCACGTCTTCGGCAGGTATCAAGGTGATCATGGTGACCGGCGACCACCCGATCACGGCCAAGGCGATCGCTAAGAGCGTCGGCATCATCTCCGAGGGCAACGAGACGGTAGAGGACATCGCCATGCGACTTGGAGTTCGTGTCGACGACGTCAATCCCAGGTGCGTCTCCGGGATCGATCCCGGGCGGGGATCGCAGCGATCGTTACGAGTTTTCTCTTATTGCGTTCCTTTTTTCGTACGGACATGTGCTTGTAGCTGTGTTTGTGTGTGCGTGCGTGCATGCGTGCGTGCGTGCGTGTGTGTGTGTGTGTGTGTGTGTGTGTGTGTGTGTGTGTGCGGACATGTGCTTGTAGCTGTGTTTGTGCGTGCGTGCGTGCGTGCGTGCGTGTGTGTGTGCAGACGTGCTTGTAGCTGTGTTTGTGTGTGAGGACATGTGCTTATATCTGTGTTTGTGTGTGTGCGTGCTTGCGTGTAGCTGTGATTGTGTGCATGCAAGTGTGTGAGCGTACGTGTATCTGTGTGTCTTCCTCCAACCACCTGTGTCTATGATGGTATCCTTGCAACTACCACCGTGTCTTTGCATGTCACGCGTGTTTACTGCCCTACGTCTGTGCGCGTAATGCCAACCTCTCGCTAACCACCGCTCCCGTCTTTCACAGGGACACGAACACGCATGTCATGTCTGTTTGCTGCCTCAGGTCTGCGCGCGTGATGCCCACCTCTCACTATCCACCGCTCCCGTCTTTCACAGGGACGCAAACCCGTGCATCGTGTGTTTACTGTTGTGCGTGCGATGCTAACCTCTCGTTAACATCTCGTTAATTAATAACCCCCCCTCTCCCCTGTCTCTCACAGGGATGCGAACGCGTGCGTCGTGCACGGCGTCAATCTGAAGGACATGACACCGGCGCAGATCGACGACATCCTCAACAGCCACTCCGAGATCGTGTTCGCGCGCACCTCGCCGCAGCAGAAGCTCATCATCGTCGAGGGCTGCCAGCGGCAGGGCGCCATCGTCGCGGTGACGGGCGACGGCGTCAACGACTCGCCCGCGCTGAAGAAGGCCGACATCGGCGTCGCGATGGGCATCTCCGGCAGCGACGTCAGCAAGCAGGCCGCCGACATGATCCTGCTCGACGACAACTTTGCGTCGATCGTCACCGGCGTCGAGGAGGGCCGCCTCATCTTCGACAACCTGAAGAAGTCGATCGCGTACACGCTGACGAGCAACATCCCCGAGATCTCGCCGTTCCTGCTCTTCATTGTGCTCGACATCCCGCTGCCGCTCGGCACGATCACGATTCTGTGCATCGACCTCGGCACCGACCTCGTGCCGGCGATCTCGCTCGCGTACGAGGAGGCGGAGAGCGACATCATGAAGCGGAAGCCGCGAGACCCGCTGCACGACAAGCTGGTGCGTCACGCTGTAATTTCCGTCTGCGGCGAATCGCGCGTTCACGATGGCGAGATAGCAATTACGTTGCCGTCGGCGACAAACCTTATGGTTTGCTTTACAGCCCGCGATGAGTTCAATTCGCTATGAGAGTAATTAAGTTACCGCACGTAATTGTTACATTATTGTTAACAGTAACCTTATGTGTCGTGTCATGCTGTTTACAGTGAAGTCGTAGTTAGGTTACTACTCACGACTTATTGGTGAGTTACGTTATGGTTCGATAATTTAGGTTATTGCGCATGAGAGGTTACTGGTTAAGCTACTGCTCACAAGAAGCTCAGAAAAACGCACGAGGGCTCTCCAATAACTATCTATTCGGATTGAATACACACGGCTGTGTGTGAACTGCATTGATGTTTGTTGCTGTATTGTTCGTTGTTATAGTTGTTGTTTGTAGCTGTTGCTACAGTTGCTGTTTGTTGCTGTATTGTTCGTTGTTATAGTTGTTGTTTGTAGCACACCGCCCGCACAAACAGTTGAAACAGCTGCATTGTGTGTGCTCTGTGAAACCAACCTAAAGGCCTTAGTCCACATATAATCAAAGACAACCCTGCACCATTTACGTAATGCTAACTACTGCCGTTTCCGTCTTCTTTTCGCTATGTATCTCCCGCGCATAAGCTGTAATACCTAAAATAATGAATTGCTTGGTCTGGAGGCCAGTATGCGCCGGTTTATGTTAACGGCCACTATATTAATATAGGGCAAACAAAGCTTGGAAAATTAATGTTGTTAAAGAATCGAACTGGAGACTAAAAGCCAAAGAGGCACTACTGTCTCGTTAAAAACGGGCAACTGTTGAAATGTTTAGACAGTATGCTACGGGTGAACTGGCGTAACAGGGGAGTTTTAAAGGTATATCGTGATAGTTGACAAAGTCCTGTGTTTTGTAAGCCTGTCTACACGCGTGATATGGTAAAGGTGTGTTTGTTCCTGTGTACACACCGTATGATTCGGTAAAAGGAGTGTATGCGCTGTGTATAAATCACGTATGGTATGCGGTAAAGTGTCGTCTGTACCACATGTATACACAGCACTGCTAATGGTGTGTTGTACCTGTGTATATCCGCGGTATACGGAAATGTGTATGTGTGTGTGGTGGTGTGTTGTGGCGTGTTGGTTGTGTGGTTGTCGTGTGTGTGTGTGTGTGTGTGTGTGTGTGTGTGATGTGTGTGTGTGTTGTGTGTGTGTTGTGTGTGTGTGTGTGTGTGTGTGTGTTGTGCTGTGGTGTGTGTGTTTTGATTGGTGTGTGTGGTGTGTGTGTGGGTGATTTGTGCGTGTGTGGGTGTGTGCGTGTGTGTGTGTGTGTGTGTTGTGTGTGTTTGTGTGTGTGTGTGTGGTGTGTGGTGTGGTGTGTGTTGTGTGTGTGTGTGTGTTGTGTGTGTGTGTGTGTTGTGTGCTCTGTGTGTGTGTGTGTGTGTGTGTGTGGTTGTGTTGTGTGTGTGTGTTGTGTGTGTGTGTGTGTGTGGGTGTGATGCTGTGTGTGTGTGTGTGTGTGTGTGTTGTGTTGTGTTTGTGTGGGTGTGTGTGGTGTGTGTTGTGTGGTTGTGTGTGTGTATGTGTGTGGTGTGTGTGCGTGCTGTGTGTGTCGTCGTGTGGTGTGTGTGTGTGTGGTGTGTTGTGTGTGTGTGTGTGTGTGTGCTGTGTGTGTGTGTGTGTGTGTGTGTTGTGTGTGGTGTGTGTGGGTGTGTGTGTGGTGTGTGTGTGTGGTGTGTGTGTTGTTGTTTA
>NW_014577123.1:545133-550991 GCF_000485595.1 Priapulus caudatus | reverse complement strand
CGCGTGCGTGCGTGCGTGCGTGCGCGCGTGCGTGCGTGCGTGCGTGCGCGCGCGCGCGTGCGCGTGCGTGTGTGTGTGTACTTGTGTATACACGCCTGGTGATGGTGTGTGTGTACCTGTGTGTACACACGTAATAAGGGTGAGTTTGTGCATGTGTATACACGCGTGATACGGTAAATGTGTGTTTGTACTTGTGTGATACTTGGAGTGATCGCGCGCGTCTGTACTGGTAGTGATGTCCGTGTGATTGGGGAACTTCGTCCGCATGTGCCGTCTCACATCTGTTGCTCTCTGTTCGAAGTTTTTGTTGACTAACCCGATGTTTTGCTTTCACCTGGGTCCACCTTGTTCTTCGTCATCGTTTGCACCTTCTTCACGTGGTAGTTACTTACAACGGCCAGCCGGTCAATCTAGTGTAACAGGTGTGATATGTAACGGTAAAGGACGTAGAGAGATAGTCGTAACTTTAATAATAACTGCCACGGCTTAATAGAGGTGACGTAGGTCTAGAGTCCGTGTTGTTGTTGACTGACATAATTTAATAGTGATCTATATAAATATATATGTGTATATGATATAGGAACGCACACTAGTTCTCGGTGTCCGCGAAGGGTGGACAGCGAAGCACTCATATTCATTCGTTCATTCATTCGTACATCGTCACGCAGGGCAGCTTCCGCGTCTTGCAGCATTTATGGTCGGTGCAGCATGTATAGGCAGGGGGGTATACCTGTACTCATGACGCCCCTGTGCGGCTGTGCGAGGGGCTACGTAGCTAGAGCTAGTATAGAGGGTGTGTATTCCGTGTTTCCGTGTTCCCGTATATGTATACATACATATACATACATATCGACACCGATGTGTATATTATCATAATATAGTAATCAGCACGGCAGTGCCCATCGTTCGGCGTCGACACGTCAGCTTACGTAGCCCGCCTGTTTCCCTCTCTCTCTCGTGCGTGCGCAGACATCCACGATAATATATGCAAAACAACCGCGTTTTCGCCGTGCAAGCGCGTTTCTTTTTTCTACGTGTGTCCTCTATTCTCGTGTACGCGTAGTAGGTTGTAGACGTTCGTACGTGCGTGCGTGTGTGCGTGTGTTTACTGTACGAGGAAGCCTCGCTTTCCTGCAGCGCCCCCTGGTGGTGGGGTGGCGAACGACGGCTTTCTTCGTTGCAGCCAAACGATTCGCCCCGTGTTTTTCTCCATCCGGGCGGGGAGTCGTGTGTGACATATACATACATCTAGATCAAGAGTAGATAATAGAGAATCTCTATAATCTACTCTTGATATACATATATGCTGCGAGTAATACGTACATACAATACATAGGTGTGTGCCCTACCCCGTATATTTGCCATGTGCGGCGGTGGTGTGTGTACTATGCGTATATACCGTACGTCGTGTGTCTGTGTATGGTAGGTCCGTTTTTTAGTTCGTCTGCAGAGCTTCGGTCGTGTGCGTGCGTGCGTGCGTGCGTGCGTGTGTGCACGCACCGTGTCGACGACGAAGATCATTTTGTTGTGTAATACCATTTCACTGTATCGTCGAGGCCGCAGCGTGTGTGTGCGTGCGTGCGTGCGTGCGTGCGTGCGGCTGAGGGGGGCTAGTGGTGCAATCTACGCCGACCGACTGGTTGCGATGAGGAAGGCAACGATGATGGTGATGATATGTTTGTTGCTGTATTGTTCGTTGTTATAGTTGTTGTTTGTAGCTGTTGCTACAGTTGCTGTTTGTTGATGTCGTTATAGGTGAACGCGCGTCTGATCTCGATGGCATACGGACAGATCGGCATGATGCAGGCTTCAGCTGGTTTCTTTGTCTACTTCGTCATCATGGGCTCAAACGGATTCAGGCTCGACACACTGCTGGGCATACGCGCCGAGTGGGACTCCCGGGCCGTTAACAACCTCGCTGACTCCTACGGCCAGGAATGGGTGCGTGTCTCTCTCTCTCTCTCTCGCGCGCGCGCACGCGGTTAATGCTCCGTAGCACTGCCCGAGCGTGTGCTGCGGGCTGACGATGCTCTAACCGCAATGTTGGTCTGAATGACGCTGAAGATTTGCTTCGAATGACGATCGTAATGTCGTGTACTCGTTCATGGCGATAACAATGGACCAACAATTAACACGTTCCCTGCGGATCCACAAGTCAGCTCGTGCAGAGATTATTGGTTTTTGTTACTCTGATTTCCAACAGATGGCAGGCACTACCTACCTAGAAATTAAACAGGGACAGTCTATATTACCCCAGTCTTACATGAGCTAAGGAATACAATGCTTTACTGTTGATTCGAACGTGAAATTGGGAGTTTTGAGACTCAATGTAAATTCGGGGCTAAAGTCCATTCAACAAGGTTTGTTTACCGTTTTCCTAACGGTATATAATATAATAACTGTGTAGTATGTAAAATTTCGAGGTATTTTTGCATGTAGAAAAACAAAACGAGGTTCATACCCCACACATGTGTAAGCGTTGTCACATTTCTTACCGGAAAACATAGTATACTGTCAAACGATATCATAACAAACTCGCGAAAATCCACCGGTGTGGTGGCATTTGAGACGAAAATGCACGAAATGTTCGTTTTTGCCCTGTTTTCATAACAATATGTTATTATGAAAGAGAACGATTTCCATACTATCTGAACGTGTAAGGGTGAGATAACACTCATGCAGAGTAAATGTGTCAGTTTGGTTAGCTTTCCTGCAAAGGAAATGTGGTGAATCAATAAGTGAATACGCGGTAAAAACGCGAAAAACCCAGCGCAGGGCGGTAGCCGGTAGGTGCATTGTTAACACCGGCAGCGTTGAACGTGTTAATAATCTGTTCCATATGATAACAATTAACCAACCATTAGTAATATATTCCACATGATAATTAATCAACCATTAGTAATATATTCCACATGATAACAATTAATCAACTATAATTAGTAATATATTCCACATGATGACAATTAACCGACCCATTAGTAATATATTCTAACATGATAGACAATTAAACAGGCCAATGTAGTAATATATTCCACATGATAGCAATTAAACCGGCGCATTAGTAATATATATTCCAACATGATAACAATTTAACCGCCATTAGTAATATATCCACATGATAACAATTTAAACCGGCGCATTAGTAATATATTCCAGCATGATAACAAATTAAAACGCGGAACATTAGTAATATATTGGCACAATGATAACAATTAAACTGGCCATTAGTAATATATTCCACAATGAAATAACAATTTAACTGGGCCATTAGTAATAATATTCTACATGGATAACTAATTAACCGGCCATTAGTAATATATTCCACATGATAACAATTAACCGGCCATTAGTAATATATTCCACATGATAACAATTAACCGGCCATTAGTAATATATTCCACATGATAACAATTAACCGGCCGTGAACAAGACATTCTTCTTGTATTGTAAAGTTATGATAGCAAATTCTTGTATTGTAAAAGTAATTATAGCATTCACGAGCAGAACCATTAGCAAAGCAATTCCACACAGTGATAACAATTAACCAACAATTAGCAAGCGATTCCATACATTGATAACAATTCACCAACCATTTGCAAGCAATTCCACACAGTGATAACAATTAACCAGCCACCATTAATAAGCAATACCGAGTGTCGATGACAGTTTGATCTTACGTGATTAGACCGTCGGTAACGAGCCGCGTGTGTGCTTGCAGACGTACCGCAACCGTAAGATCCTGGAGTACACGTGCCACACAGCGTTCTTCGTCTCCATCGTCGTCGTGCAGTGGGCTGATCTGATCATCTGTAAGACTCGCCGCAACAGTGTCCTGCAGCAGGGCATGAAGTGAGTAGTGCGCGGAAGAGTTAACTAGTGGGAGCATGAAGTGAGTAGTGCGGGCGAAGAAGGTTAACTAGTGGGAGCATGAAGTGAGTAAGTGTGGCGGAAGAGTTAACTTAGTGGGAGCATGAAGTGAGGTAGTGTGCGGAGAGTTAACTAGTGGGAGCATGAAGTGAGTAGTGTGCGGAAGAGTTAACTAGTGGGAGCATGAAGTGAGTAGTGCGCAGAAGAGTTAACTAGTGGGAGCTTGAAGTGAGTAGTGTGCGGAAGAGTTAACTAGTGGGAGCATGAAGTGAGTAGTGTGCGGAAAGAGTTAACCCAGTGGAGCATGAAGTGAGTAGTGAGAGAAGAGTTAACGTAGTGGGGAGGCTTGAAGTGAGTAGTGTGCGGAAGGAGTTGACTAGTGGAGCATGAAGTGAGTAAGTCGCGGAGAGTTTAACTAGTGGGAGATGAAGTGAGTAGTGCTCGGAAGAGTTAACTAGTGGAGCATGAAGTGAAGTAGTGCGTGGAAGAGTTAACTAGTGGGAGCATGAAGTGAGTAGTGCGCGGATTAACTATGGGAGCAATGAAGTGAGTAGTGCGCGGAAGAGTTAACTAGTGGGGAGACATGAAAGTGAGTTAGCAATGCTGTCAAAGCATTAACTGTGGGCTTGATGTTGGTAAGAAACTGTGTCTTATAAAGCGGCCGTGAAATACGATAATTGGCGTCAGCAGTGGGGATTGTGCACACCTTCTCGTTCCATTCTTTAGTTTATTTTCTGAATATCAGGTTAAATTATCCACCAACCATTATTCCATGCAAAACAATGCTGGATAAGAGAGGATGGTAATCATTTGCAGATGCCGGTGTCAGTACTTTGTCATGGTATGAATAATCATAACATTTCATATGAGTAACGGTGTACAGTGTGTCTGAGAGAGGCTGTCACAGACACCAGGTCTGGGTGGGTTGGTAATAATTATTCGCATTTTAGTAAAGCTCGTACGTAGGGGAAGGCAAGTATCGTTCAGTACGCTTCTCAGCGATTTTAGTGGCGACGCATATTTGGGGCATGGGAAACTTGTTCGTGCTACAAAGTGATGGTGACTAATGGTAGGATGTGTGCGTGCGGTTTTCTAAATGCATCGGCAGGAACCAGCTTGATGAACTTTTGGGCTGCGTGGTTTGAGACCGGCGCATAGCTGCGTTCATGGCGTACTGACCCGGACTGGACAAGGGAACTCAACATGTACCTCGATCGAGTGAGTATTGTGCGTGCGTAATCGCTAACACTGTGGGACGACAATAACTCTGCATGCCAATTAGTGAAGTGCGGCGGTTATGTCGCCTACATTATATCGCTGTTCATTCAGTGTCTGGATAACTCGCTGCCTCAATCCATTATTATTATTTTTGTCATCATCATGCAATCATGCATCATTGTTCTTCGTCAGTTGCCATCTCTGTTAAACTTATCGCTTACGCAAGTATTACTGCTGTTGCTGTTGTTTTGGCAATGCGGTTCACGGGCAGGTCGTACACTGCGCTGTCCATCTGCCCTGATTATTCCACGCGTTCGCAGGTTCTGGTGGTGGCTTCCTGGCCTGCCATCATCTCGCCTGATTATTCAAGGCCGTCTTCCTCCCTTCCAGGTTCTGGTTGGTGGCTTCCCGGCCTGCCACATCTCCACTGATTAATTCACCGCTTCCTACCTTCCAGGTTTCTGGTGGTGCTTCCCCGGCCTGGTCCATTCAGCGTGCTCATTCTTCATCTAACGACCGAGTCGCGGGCCGCTTCCATACTTACGACGCAATCCGGCGATGGGGTCGAGCCGGGAAACCTAAGCTACTGAGGCTGGGTCCAGCGGCGGAGCGGCGGCTTCCAGTGGGCCGGCGTCGGCGATAGCAGACGGAGAAGAGAAATGAGTAGAGACATGGAGAGAGAGACGCTGTAACTAATTCCCGTAGTAAATGAATTGCGCGTGCGTGGCGTAGCGGCGTTAGCTCGGGCAGAATTGCAAGGCAAGAGCCGGGAG
>NW_014577123.1:533154-539582 GCF_000485595.1 Priapulus caudatus | reverse complement strand
ACACCGCCCGCACAAACAGTTCGAAACAGGCTGCATTCGTGTGTGCTCTTGAAACCCAACCTAAAAATGGCCGCTCTTATCCACATATAATCAAAGACAACCCTGCTACCATTTACAGTAGCTAACTACTGACCGTTTCCGTCTTCTGTCGCATTATTCCCAGGCATAAGCTGTGAAATACCTAAAATAATAATTGCTTTGCTGGAGCCAGTATGCGCCGGTTTATGTTAACGCCCACTATATTAATATAGGGCAAACAAACTTTAAAAAATGTTGTTAAAGATCGAAACTGAGATAAACCAAAGTAGCATCTACTGCTCGTTAAAAACGGGCAGACTGTGAAATGTTTAGACACGTAGCTACTGGTGAACTGGCGTAACAGGGGAGTTTTAAAATATATGTGATAGTTGACAAAGTCTGTGTTGTAGCCTTCTACACGCGTGATATGGTAAAGGTGTGTTTGTTCCTAGTGTACACACAACCTATGATTCGGTAAAAGGAGGTAATGCGCTGTGTATAAATCACGTATGGTATCGGTAAAGTTCCTGTACCACTGTATCACACACACATGCTAATGGTTGTTTGTACCTGTGTAATATCCGCGGTATACGGAAATGTGTATGTGTCGTGTGGTGGCGTGTGTTTGGTGGCGTGTGTTGTGTTGTGTGGTTGTGGTGTGTGTGTGGTGGTGTGTGTGTGTGTGATGTGTGATGTGTAGTGTGTGTTGTGTGTGTGTTGTGTGTGTGTGTGTGTGTGTGTGTGTGTGTGCTGTGTGTGTGTGTGTTTTCTGATGTGGTGTGTTGTGGTGTGTGTGTTGTGTGTGGATGTTGTGTGTGTGTGTGGGTGTATGGTGTGTGTGTGTGTGTGTGTTGTGTGTGTTTGTGATGTGTGTGTGTGTGTGTGGTGTGGTTGTGTGTTGTGTGGTGTGTTGTGTTGTTGTGTGTTGTTTTGTGTGGTGTGTGTGTGTGTGTGTGTTGTGTTGTGTGTGTGTGTTGTGTGATGTGGTGTGTGTGGTGTGTGTGTGTGTGTGTGTGTGTGTGTGTGTTGTGTGTGTTTGTGTGTTGTTGGTGTGTGTTGTGTGGTTGTGTGTGTGTGTGTGTGGTGTGTGTCGTGTGTGTGGTGTGTGTGAGTGTGTGTGTGTGTGGTGTGTGTGTGTGTGTGTGTTGTGTGCATGTGTTGGTGTGTGTGTGTGGTGTGTGTGGTGTTGTGGGTGTGTGTGTGTGTGTGTGTGTGGTGTGTGTTTGTTTAGTGCGTGGCGTGGTGCGTGCGGCGTGCGTGCGTTGCGTGTGCGTGTTGTGGTGTACTTGATTATACACACCTGGTGAATGGTTGTGTGTGTACCGTGTGTACACACGGAATAAGGGTGAGTTTGTGTCCATGTGTATACACGCGTGATACGGTAAATGTGTGTTTGTACTTGTGTGATACTTGTAGTGATCGCGCGCGTCTGTAACTGAGTGATGTCCGTGTGATGGTGAAGCTTCGTCCGCATGTCCCGTCTCACATCTGTTTGCATCTCATGTTCGAGATAGTTTTTGTTGACCTAACCATGTTTTTGCTTTCCACTCTGGTCCACCTTGTTTCGCATCGTTCACAACCTTCTTCACGTGTATTACTTACAACGGCCAGCCGGTCGATCTAGTGTAACAGAGTGTTGAATAATGTAAACGGTAATAGGACAGTAAGAGTATAGTCCGTAACTTTAATTAAATAACGCCACGGCATAGACGGTGACGTAGGTCAGATCCGTGTTGATTGATTGCACTGACATAAATTTAATTAGTGAATCTATATAAATATATAGTGTAATATATAGATAGAAACGCACACTAGTCTCGGTGTCCTCGAAGGGTGGACAGCGAAGGCACTCATATTCATTCGTATTCATTCGTACACGCACTGCAGGGCAGCTTCCGCTCTTGCAGCATTAATGGTCGGTGCAGCAAATGTATACGGCAGGGGTATACTGTACTCATGACGCCACTGTGCGGCTGTGCGAGGCTATTAGCTAGAGCTATAATGAAGGTGTGTATTCCGTGTTTTCCAGTGTCCCGTATATGTAGTACATACATATACAATACAATATCGACACCGATTGTAATTATCATAAATATAGTAATCAGCACGCAGGCCCATCGTTACGGCGTCGACACGTCAGCTTACGTACCCGCCTGTTTCCCTCTCTCTCTCCGTGCGTGCGCAAGACATCCACGATAATATACAAAACAACCTGCGTTTCGCCGTGCCAACGCGTTTCTTCTTCTATAGCGTTGTCCTCTATTCTCGTGTACGCCGTAGTAGTTGTAGACGTCGTACGTGCGTGCGTGTGTGCGTTGTGTTTACTGTACAGAAAGCCTCGCGTTATCCTGCAGCGCACCACCTGGTGGTGGGTCGAACGCGCATCTTCGTGGCACCAAACGATTCGCACCCGTTTTTCTCCGATCCGGGCGGGGAGTCGTGTGTGACATATACAATACATCTAACAAGAGTAGAGATAATAGAGAATCTCTTAATCACTCTTGATATACATAAGCTGCGAGTATACGACATACAATAACAAGGTGTGTGCCTACCAGTATATTTGCCAATGTGCGGCGTGGTGTGTGTACTTAGCGTATATACCCGTCACGTCGTGTGCTGTGTATGGAGATCCGTTTTTTAAGTCGTGCTCAGAGCTTCGTCGTATGCGTTGGCGATGCGTGCGTGCGTGCGTGCGTGCGCTGTGTGCACGCACCAGATGCGACGACAAAGATCATTTGTTGTGTAATACACACCATTTCACTGTGATCGTGAGGCCGCATGCGTGTGTGTGCGTGCGTGCTGCGTGCGTAGCTCGGCTAGGGGGCTAGGGTGCAATCTACAGCCGACCGACTGGTTGCGATGAGGAAGGCAAACAGATGAATGTGATGATAATGCTTGACTAACGAACTCATAATGCTGACTACGACTATTGCGATGATGACGACGACGACACCGATGATGGTGATGATAATGCTGACTACGACTATTGCGATGATGACGACGACGACACCGATGATGGTGATGATGAAGCTGACTACGACTATTGCGATGATGACGACGACGACACCGATGATGGTGATGATGATGCTGACTACGACTATTGCGATGATGACGACGACGACACCGATGATGGTGATGATGATGCTGACTACGACTATTGCGATGATGACGACGACGTCGGTGCTAGTGTGATTGCGAACAGTGGTCCAAGGGTGCGTGTGCGAACGTACGCGGCGTGTTCCGGCGACCTGCGATTCACCGATGTTCCTGTGTTAACGGATACCTGCCGCTGTCACAAATGATTACCCATCATCATACACACACAGACACGCACGCACACACACACACACACACACACACACACACACACACACACACACACACACACACACACACACGCATAGTTGGTCCGACCCCTGCAGGTTTCTACAGTTCCGTGGTATGACGACGACGACGACGACGACGACGATGATGACGATACAGTTCGCGGTGTGATGATGACGGCAGCTATGATGGGGGTGATCACGACGTTGGTGACTATGATTTGTATGACACTGGCGAAAATACTGATAACGATGACGATAATGTAGACAATGATGACGACGGCGACAACGATGTTGACGATGACGATAATCACGACGGCGGCGGCATTCATTAGGGTTTAACCACATAATACGTCGTTATAGTTAGCAAGTTTGATAGTTAGCGAGGGAGAGGCAAAGCAAAGAGTAGGTCGATTGTGCGAGAATTGTTGAAAGTAACTTCATTCTGTTGTATTATTGCAGTTTAATTAAGCAATAAAAACGATTTCTGGGTTATTTCCAGATAAAATTGCTTTGCTGTGTTTTTGTACGTTGCACCTGCTACTTCGGATGTTCTGCTTTCCTAATTTCTCCTCTCAATTCAAATTTTGCCTATGTGTTTATTGTGCTTGGCACTATCACTGACTAAATTAATTATAAATTTCCACTCATTAACAATGAATTTGCCGTGCATTCTCTGTTTGTTAGGCGACGGTGAAATGTTTCCCAAGTTCCGTAGGACCTGGTTTCGTTGCGCAGCGCTTCTTCCGTCGTCAGGCAACCCCCTTGACATTGCCTAGTCGTGCCGAGTTCCCTTGGTAATGCAGCCCTATTACTACACATGTCTGTACGCTGTTCCCGTGCTAATGCAGCCCTCACTACACATGTCTATATGCTGTTCCCTTGCTAAAGCAGCCCTCACTACACATGTCTGTACGCTGTTCCCTTGCTAATGCAGCCCTGACTACACTTGTCTGTATACGCTGTTCCCTTGCTAATGCAGCCCTCACTACACTTGTCTGTACGCTGTTCCCTTGCTAATGCAGCCCTCACTACACTTGTCTGTATACGCTGTTCCCTTGGTAATGCAGCTAATAGTAAATACCGGGCTAAACGTTTTTTCATTGCTAATCCCGTCCTTACTATAGGCCTACTGCCTGAACGCTGTTCCTTTAGTAATCCAGTCACTATACTTTGTTCCTTTGTTTTGTTGTTTTTTAGTTGTACGTTGTTCCTTTGCTAATCCATTCCTCATTATACAAATCTGAACGCTGTTCCCTGAGTAATCCACTCCTTACTATACCAGACTATTCGGGATTCCCTTTGCAACCCAGTCCTCACTATACCATGCTGGCTTGCTCAGAGTGCCCATTCGGCATTCAGAATTTGTATACGCTGGTTAGGATTAACAGCATCGGTGGCTCTACATCCGGCGTGCTAATGAATAGACTGCTATGTTTGTTGCCTGGCTGCGGCAACCTTTTGCAGTACGTTCGATCGCTCCCGTGGTCGTACAGCGCGGTGCAATACACGGGTGCATGCATTCACAGATCGGGCATTCACACCCCGTTATAAACCTGGTATAACCCGGCTGCATTGTTGAGCTTGCAAATACCTACTCGGTGACGGTATGAAAATTAATGAGGGATTCTATATTGCCATCGGCAAAAACTGTGTGCAAGCGAGCGCGACCGCCAGTGGTGAGGTAGCAGGAGTGTGAGAGCTTGCCTATGAAATGAAAATGTTCGATCTGTGGTGTATTCTGATCGTAGAAGCCAGAGGCCCGTTGTCAGACACAAAATTAGGCGTAAGATTAGTCTTAATATATTAACTTTTCTCGTATACCGGCCCTCTATACACCGCGTGTCAGAAACTCGTAACTTTACCATGTTTCTGTCAACAGAAAAGGGGTGAAGACTAATCTTGTTCTGATAACCGGCGTGGTAGAACTATATGATGTTTTATTCCATGGAGTTTTATTATTAGATCATTAGATTATACTATTATTACAAATATTCGAATGCAATATTATAATTCGATTCCTGATAAGCACATTTAATTTCTCGTATCGCATATCTTAAAATCAGTATGATTCTACACCAGCAGTACCCATGAGTAGAGCAGATCCAACCTCGCGCGTGGGGTCATTTTCTCACGCAAGGTGTCGCTACTGTTTCCGCGCGCCTACACCGTTTTTCTAAGATAAGTAACGGTATATAAGTATATAAGTTTTTGTGTATTGTTTTTACGTTTGTAATAGTGGAAACTTCTGTGCCGAAACAAGACAAAGCATATTCCAAGGTATGGTAATTACCATAAATGTATAAAGGTAGGATATACGCAAAGGGCAGTAAAGGCGGCCTTACCTTAAACACAGGAAAAAAATCTCGGATTTCTGCGCGCACATATCTCATGTTTTTCGGCTATTTTAATTAAGAAATTGAAAAAATGGAAATATATACTGAGAACCAAATAAAATGTCCAAATATCGACTGCTTACTGATGTTTGGGGCCACATAATCGTAGCCCTATGGTGTTACATATACATCGCTATAATTATATACGCACCCGTCTGACAGGCTTCACTGTGATTAAATATCGAGGCGCAGAACCTCGACATGTATATTGATTATTTCAGCTCTTAATTTCTAATGATGCCTCATTGCCCATACTCATGCCCCGGCAGCTTCTCCAAATGGCGCACGTTATTCAACGATCACGTTCCAAATCTGATTTCGTTTCTAGACACGTACCCAGCTGCGACACAATTTACGCGCATAATATACATTTATTCAAGATATATTGTACCTCGTTCACAGACCTGTCTGCTATATATAGGTAAGCAGGATTCCCACAGAGTTTACCTGAGGGTGTCATTTGTGTATAGAGGTGGATATCACTATGGCAGATGTTTGGCTAAACAGCGAACAGCATATATGTTGGATTTCCTGGTTGCATGTGAGATGGGAGACGTAGGATTTTCGATAGCTCGATGGAAATAACTCCCCTTCTCTCTCTTTCGCTGTTTCTTGCTCTCTCCCTCCTATCTCTCTCTCTCTTTCTCTCTTTCGCTTCCTCTTGCTCTCTCTCTCTCTCTCTCTCTCT